>NC_044558.1:101955637-101961149 GCF_007565055.1 Rhinopithecus roxellana
ACACGTTTCTTCTCAGTGATCAGTTTGCTAACACAGTTTTCTAGAAATCTGCAGTTAGATACTTCATAGCGCAGTGAAGCTTACGGTGACAAAGGAAATATACTCAGTTGAAAACTAGAAAGAAGCTTTCTTAGAAACTTCTTGGTGATGTGTGAATTCATCTCACAGAGTTACACTTATGTTTCGTGGAGCAGTCCATTAACACTGTCTTTGAGGAAACTGAGAAGGGCTTCTTTGGATCGCATTGAGGCCTACGCTGATAAAGGAAATTTCATCCGTTCAAACGTGAAAGAAGCTTTCTGAGACACTTCTTTCTGATCTGTGAGTTCATCTCACAGACTTATAACTTAAACCTCAGGAAGCAGTTTGCTATCACTCTTTTCGTGGAATCTTTAAAGTGATACTTGGGAGCCCATAATAGGGGCCCATGGTGAAAAAGGAAATCTCCTCACATAATAACTAGAGAGAAGCTTTCTAGAGATTGCTTTCTGATGTGTGACTTCATCTCACAGAGTTCCACCCTTCCCTTCTTGGAACAGTTTGCTACACTGTTGTCCTGGATTCTGCAAAGTGATATTTGGGAGCTCATTGAGGGCTATGGTGAAAAAGCAAATATCCTCCCATAATAACTGGAGAGAAGCTCTCTGAGAAACTGCATTGCCATTGTGAATGCAACTCACAGAGTTACACGTTTCTCTCTCAGTGATCAGTTTGCTAACACAGTTTTCTAGAAATCTGCAGTTAGATACTTCATAGCGCAGTGAAGCTTACGGTGACAAAGGAAATATACTCAGTTGAAAACTAGAAAGAAGCTTTCTTAGAAACTTCTTGGTGATGTGTGAATTCATCTCACAGAGTTACACTTATGTTTCGTGGAGCAGTCCATTAACACTGTCTTTGAGGAAACTGAGAAGGGCTTCTTTGGATCGCATTGAGGCCTACGCTGATAAAGGAAATTTCATCCGTTCAAAACGTGAAAGAAGCTTTCTGAGAACTTCTTTCTGATCTGTGAGTTCATCTCACAGACTTATAACTTAAACCTCAGGAAGCAGTTTGCTATCACTCTTTTTCGTGGAATCTTTAAAGTGATACTTGGGAGCCCATAGGGGCCCATGGTGAAAAAGGAAATCTCCTCACATAATAACTAGAGAGAAGCTTTCTAGAGATTGCTTTCTGATGTGTGACTTCATCTCACAGAGTTCCACCCTTCCCTTCTTGGAACAGTTTGCTACACTGTTGTCCTGGATTCTGCAAAGTGATATTTGGGAGCTCATTGAGGGCTGTGGGCTATGGTGAAAAAGCAAATATCCTCCCATAATAACTGGAGAGAAGCTCTCTGAGAAACTGCATTGCCATGTTGAATGCAACTCACAGAGTTACACGTTTCTCTCAGTGATCAGTTTGCTAACACAGTTTTCTAGAAATCTGCAGTTAGATACTTCATAGCGCAGTGAAGCTTACGGTGACAAAGGAAATATACTCAGTTGAAAACTAGAAAGAAGCTTTCTTAGAAACTTCTTGGTGATGTGTGAATTCATCTCACAGAGTTACACTTATGTTTCGTGGAGCAGTCCATTAACACGTCTTGTGAGGAAACTGAGAAGGGCTTCTTTGGATCGCCTTGAGGCCTACGCTGATAAATAAAGGAAATTTCCTCCGTTCAAAACGTGAAATGAAAGAAGCTTCCTGAGAAACTTCTTTCTATCGGTGAGTTCATCTCACAGACTTATAACTAAACCTCAGGAAGCAGTTGCTATCACTCGTTTTCGGTATGGAACTCTTTAAGTGATACTTGGGAGCCCAGAATCGGGGCCCATGGTGAAAAAGGAATGAAATCTTCCTCACATATAACTAGAGAGAAGCTGTTCTAGAGATTGCTTCTGATGTGTGACTTCATCTCACAGAGTTCAACCCTTCCCTTCTTGGAAAAGTTTGCTAACCACTGTTGTCCTGGATTCTGCAAAGTGATATTTGGGAGCTCATTGAGGGCTATGGTGAAAATCAAATATCCTCCCATAATAACTGGAGAGAAGCTCTCTGAGAAACTGCATTGCCATGTTGTGAATGCACAACTCACAGAGTTACACGTTTCCTCCTCAGTGATCAGTTTGCTAACACAGTTTTCTAGAAATCTGCAGTTAGATACTTCATAGCGCAGTGAAGCTTACGGTGACAAAGGAAATATACTCAGTTGAAAACTAGAAAGAAGCTTTCTTAGAAACTTCTTGGTGAATGTGTGCATTCATCTCACAGAGTTACACTTATGTTGTCGTGGAGCAGTCCATTAACACTGTCTTTGAGGAAACTGAGAAGGGCTTCTTTGGATCGCATTGAGGCCTACGCTGATAAAGGAAATTTCATCCGTTCAAAACGTGAAAGAAGCTTTCTGAGACACTTCTTTCTGATCTGTGAGTTCATCTCACAGACTATAAACTTAAACCTCAGGAAGCAGTTTGCTATCACTGCTTTTCGTGGAATCTTTAAAGTGATACTTGGGAGCCCATAATAGGGGCCCATGGTGAAAACAGGAAATCTCCTCACATAATAACTAGAGAGAAGCTTTCTAGAGATTGCTTTCTGATTGTGACTTCATCTCACAGAGTTCCACCCTTCCCTTCTTGGAACAGTTTGCTACCACTGTTGTCCGGATTCTGCAAAGTGATATTTGGGAGCTCATTGAGGGCTATGGTGAAAAAGCAATATCCTCCCATAATAACTGGAGAGAAGCTCTCTGAGAAACTGCATTGCCATGTGTGAATGCAACTCACAGAGTTACACGTTTCTCTTCAGTGATCAGTTTTGCTAACACAGTTTTCTAGAAATCTGCAATTAGATAGTTCATAGCGCAGTGAAGCTTACGGTGACAAAGGAAATATACTCAGTTGAAAACTAGAAAGAAGGTTTCTTAGAAACTTCTTGGTGATGTGTGAACTTCATCTCACAGAGTTACACTTATGTTTCGTGAGCAGTCCATTAACACTGTCTTTGAGGAAACTGAGAAGGGCTTCTTTGGATCGCATTGAGGCCTACGCTGATAAAGGAAATTTCATCCGTTCAAAACGTGAAAGAAGCTTTCTGAGAAACTTCTTTCTGATCTGTGAGTTCATCTCACAGACTTATAACTTAAAACCTCAGGAGAGCAGTTTGCTATCACTCTTTTCGTGGAATCTTTAAAGTGATACTTGGGAGCCCAGAATAGGGCCCATGGTGAAAAAGGAAATCTCCTCACATAAGAACTAGAGAGAAGCTTTCTAGAGATTGCTTTCTGATGTGTGACTTCATCTCACAGAGTTCCACCCTTCCCTTCTTGGAACAGTTTGCTAACACTGTTGTCCTGGATTCTGCAAAGTGATATTTGGGAGCTCATTGAGGGCTATGGTGAAAAAGCAAATATCCTCCCATAATAACTGGAGAGAAGCTCTCTGAGAAACTGCATTGCCATGTGTGAATGTCAACTCACAGAGTTACACGTTTCTCCTTCAGTGATCAGTTTGCTAACACAGTTTTTCTAGAAATCTGCAGTTAGATACTTCATAGCGCAGTGAAGCTTACGGTGACAAAGGAAATATACTCAGTTGAAAACTAGAAAGAAGCTTTCTTAGAAACTTCTTGGTGATGTGTGAATTCATCTCACAGAGTTACCACTTATGTTTCGTGGAGCAGTTCCATTAACACTGTCTTTGAGGAAACTGAGAAGGGCTTCTTTGGATCGCATTGAGGCCTACGCTGATAAAGGAAATTTCATCCGTTCAAAACGTGAAAGAAGCTTTCTGAGACACTTCTTCTGATCTGTGAGTTCATCTCACAGACTTATAACTTAAACCTCAGGAGCAGTTTGCTATCACTGTTTTTCGTGGAATCCTTTAAAGTGATACTTGGGAGCCCATAATAGGTGGCCCATGGTGAAAAAGGAAATCTCCTCACATAATAACTAGAGAGAAGCTTTCTAGAGATTGCTTTCTGATGTGTGACTTCAACTCACAGAGTTCCACCCTTCCCTTCTTGGAACAGTTTGCTACCCACTGCTTGTCCTGGATTCTGCAAAGTGATATTTGGGAGCTCATTGAGGGCTATGGTGAAAAAGCAGATATCCTCCCATAATAACTGGCAGAGAAAGCTCTCTGAGAAACTGCATTGCCATGTGTGATGCAACTCACAGAGTTACACGTTTCTCTTCAGTGATCAGTTTTGCTAACACAGTTTTCTAGAAATCTGCAGTTAGATACTTCATAGCGCAGTGAAGCTTACGGTGACAAAGGAAATATACTCAGTTGAAAACTAGAAAGAAGCTTTCTTAGAAACTCTTGGTGATGTGTGAATTCATCTCACAGAGTTACACTTATGTTTCGTGGAGCAGTCCATTAACACTGTCTTTTGAGGAACTGAGAAGGGCTTCTTTGGATCGCATGAGGCCTACGCTGATAAAGGAAATTTCATCCGTTCAAAACGTGAAAGAAGCTTTCTGAGAACCTTCTTTCTGATCTGTGGAGTTCATCTCACAGACTTATAACTTAAACCTCAGGAAGCAGTTTGCTATCACTCTTTTCGTGGAATCTTTAAAGTGATACTTGGGAGCCCAGAATAGGGGCCCATGGTGAAAAGGAAATCTCCTCACATAATAACCTAGAGAGAAGCTTTTCTAGAGATTGCTTTCTGATGTGTGACTTCATCTCACATGATGTTCCACCCTTCCCTTCTATGGAACAGTTTTGCTACCCACTGTTGTCGATGGCGGATTCTGCAAGGTGAATATTTGGGAGCTCACTTGAGGGCTACTAGGTGCAAAAGCCAAATATCCTCACCTATACTAACTGGAGCAGAAGCTCTCTGAGTAACTAGCATATTGCCAGTAGTGAATGCGAACTCACGAGAGTTTACACACGTTTCTCGTTCAGTCGATCAGTTGCTAACACAGTTTTCGTAGAAATCTGCAGTTAGATACTTCATAGCGCAGTGAAGCTTACGGTGAACAAATGAATATACCAGTTGCACACAGAAATAAGCTGTCTTAGACAACTTCTTGGTGATGTGGCGAATTCATTGCGGTCACAAGAGTTACAACTTATGTTTCTGGAGTCAGTCCATTAACACTGTCTTTGAGGAACTGAGAAGGGCTTCTTTGGATCGCATTGAGGCCTACGCTGATAAAGGAAATTTCATCCGTTCAAAACGTGAAAGAAGCTTTCTGAGACACTTCTTTCTGATCTGTGAGTTCATCTCACAGACTTATACTTAAACCTCAGGAAGCAGTTTGCTATCATCTTTTCGTGGAATCTTTAAAGTGATACTTGGGAGCCCATAATAGGGGCCCATGGTGAAAAAGGAAATCTCCTCACATAATAACTAGAGAGAAGCTTTCTAGAGATTGCTTTCTGATGTGTGACTTCATCTCACAGAGTTCCACCCTTCCCTTCTTGGAACAGTTTGCTACCACTGTTGTCCTGGATTCTGCAAAGTGATATTTGGGAGCTCATTGAGGGCTATGGTGAAAAAGCAAATATCCTCCCATAAT
>NC_044558.1:105265660-105275039 GCF_007565055.1 Rhinopithecus roxellana
TACAGTGACAAATGAAATATCCACAGATGAAAACTAGAAAGAAGCTTTCTTAGAAACTTCTTGGTGATGTGTGAATTCATCTCACAGAGTTACACTTATGTTTCGTGGAGCAGTCCATTAACACTGTCTTTGAGGAATCTGAGAAGGGCTTCTTTGGATCACATTGAGGCCTACGCTGATAAAGGAAATTTCATCCGTTCACAAACGTGAAAGAAGCTTTCTGAGAAACTTCTTTCTGATCTGTGAGTTCATCTCACAGAGTTACAACCTCTGCCTCAAGAAGCAGTTTGCTAACACTCTTTTCGTGGAATCTGCAAAGTGATATTTGGGAGCCTATTGGGGCCCATGGTAATAAAGGAAATATCCTCACATAATAACTAAAGAGAAGCTTTCTGAGAAACTGCATTGCCATGTGTGAATGCAACTCACAGACTTACGCCAGTGTTCTTTGGAGCCGTTTCTTTGGACTGTTTCCGTGGATTCTGAGAAGTGATATTTCAGATAGCTTTGAAGAATAGAAGGAGAAAGGAAATATCCTTCAAGAGAAAGCGGAACCAAGCTTTGTGAGAAACTGCTTTGTGATATGTGAATTCATTTCACAGTGTTCTATCACCCGTTCTCGGGGGAGTTTCCTAGCACTCATTTTGAGGAATCTCAGATGTGATGTCTTGGATATCGTTGAATCGCATGCTGAATAAGGAACTATCCTCAGAGAAACCTGCAGAGAAGGCTTCTCAAAAACTTCTTTGTTGTGGGTGAATTCAGCCCACAGATGTCCATCATTGTTTCCACTGAGAAACTCGCTAGCAGAATTTTCGCAGAATCTGCAATAGGACACACGGTGGCGCTCCAAGACCACAAATAACCTCGTCTTACTAAAGAAAGAAGCTTTCTGAGAAACGCTATGTGATGTGTGAATTCAACTCACTAAGTTGCAGCGGTATTTCGTGGGGCCGTGGCCTAGGCCTATTTGTGTGGAATCTGAGAACAGATATTCCCGATCCCTTTGAAAACAATGGGGCCAATGGAAACATCTTCCAATAAAAATGAGAAAGAAGCTTTCTGAGAAACTTCTTTCTGATCTGTGAGTTCATCTCACAGAGTTACAACCTCTGCCTCAAGAAGCAGTTTGCTAACACTCTTTTCGTGGAATCTGCAAAGTGATATTTGGGAGCCTATTGGGGCCCATGGTGATAAAGGAAATATCCTCACATAATAACTAAAGAGAAGCTTTCTGAGAAACTGCATTGCCAGTGTGAATGCAACTCACAGAGTTACACGTTTCTCTTCAGTGATCAGTTTGTTAGCACAGTTTTCTGGAAATCTGCAATTAGATACTTCATAGCGCAATGAACATTACAGTGACAAAGGAAATATCCACAGATGAAAACTAGAAAGAAGCTTTCTTAGAAACTTCTTGGTGATGTGTGAATTCATCTCACAGAGTTACACTTATGTTTCGTGGAGCAGTCCATTAACACTGTCTTTGAGGAATCTGAGAAGGGCTTCTTTGGATCATATTGAGGCCTACGCTGATAAAGGAAATTTCATCCGTTCAAAACGTGAAAGAAGCTTTCTGAGAAACTTCTTTCTGATCTGTGAGTTCATCTCACAGAGTTACAACCTCTGCCTCAAGAAGCAGTTTGCTAACACTCTTTTCGTGGAATCTGCAAAGTGATATTTGGGAGCCTATTGGGGCCCATGGTGATAAAGGAAATATCCTCACATAATAACTAAAGAGAAGCTTTCTGAGAAACTGCATTGCCAAGTGTGAATGCAACCACAGAGTTACACGTTTCTCTTCAGTGATCAGTTTGTTAGCACAGTTTTCTGGAAATCTGCAATTAGATACTTCATAGCGCAATGAACATTACAGTGACAAAGGAAATATCCAGAATGAAAACTAGAAAGAAGCTTTCTTAGAAACTTCTTGGTGATGTGTGAATTCATCTCACAGAGTTACACTTATGTTTCGTGGAGCAGTCCATTAACACTGTCTTTGAGGAATCTGAGAAGGGCTTCTTTGGATACATTGAGGCCTACGCTGATAAAGGAAATTTCATCCGTTCAAACGTGAAAGAAGCTTTCTGAGAAACTTCTTTCTGATCTGTGAGTTCATCTCACAGAGTTAAACCTCTGCCTCAAGAAGCAGTTTGCTAACACTCTTTTCGTGGAATCTGCAAAGTGATATTTGGGAGCCTATTGGGGCCCATGGTGATAAAGGAAATATCCTCACATAATAACTAAAGAGAAGCTTTCTGAGAAACTGCATTGCCAGTGTGAATGCAACCACAGAGTTACACGTTTCTCTTCAGTGATCAGTTTGTTAGCACAGTTTTCTGGAAATCTGCAATTAGATACTTCATAGCGCAATGAACATTACAGTGACAAAGGAAATATCCACAGATGAAAACTAGAAAGAAGCTTTCTTAGAAACTTCTTGGTGATGTGTGAATTCATCTCACAGAGTTACACTTATGTTTCGTGGAGCAGTCCGTTAACACTGTCTTTGAGGATCTGAGAAGGGCTTCTTTGGACCACTTGAGGCCTACGCTGATAAAGGAAATTTCATCCGTTCAAACCGTGAAAGAAGCTTTCTGAGAAACTTCTTTCTGATCTGTGAGTTCATCTCACAGAGTTACAACCTCTGCCTCAAGAAGCAGTTTGCTAACACTCTTTCGTGGAATCTGCAAAGTGATATTTGGGAGCCTATTGGGGCCCATGGTGATAAAGGAAATATCCTCACATAATAACTAAAGAGAAGCTTTCTGAGAAACTGCATTGCCATGTGTGAATGCAACTCACAGAGTTACACGTTTCTCTTCAGTGATCAGTTTGTTAGCACAGTTTTCTGGAAATCTGCAATTAGATACTTCATAGCGCAATGAACATACAGTGACAAATGAAATATCCAGATGAAAACTAGAAAGAAGCTTTCTTAGAAACTTCTTGGTGATGTGTGAATTCATCTCACAGAGTTACACTTATGTTTCGTGGAGCAGTCCATTAACACTGTCTTTGAGGAATCTGAGAAGGGCTTCTTTGGATCATTGAGGCCTACGCTGATAAAGGAAATTTCATCCGTTCAAAACGTGAAAGAAGCTTTCTGAGAAACTTCTTTCTGATCTGTGAGTTCATCTCACAGAGTTACAACCTCTGCCTCAAGAAGCAGTTTGCTAACACTCTTTTCGTGGAATCTGCAAAGTGATATTTGGGAGCCTATTGGGGCCCATGGTGATAAAGGAAATATCCTCACATAATAACTAAAGAGAAGCTTTCTGAGAAACTGCATTGCCATGTGTGAATGCAACTCACAGACTTACGCCAGTGTTCTTTGGAGCCGTTTCTTTGGACTGTTTCCGTGGATTCTGAGAAGTGATATTTCAGATAGCTTTGAAGAATAGAAGGAGAAAGGAAATATCCTTCAAGAGAAAGCGGAACCAAGCTTTGTGAGAAACTGCTTTGTGATATGTGAATTCATTTCACAGTGTTCTATCACCCGTTCTCGGGGAGTTTCCTAGCACTCATTTTGAGGAATCTCAGATGTGATGTCTTGGATATCGTTGAATCGCATGCTGAATAAGGAACTATCCTCAGAGAAACCTGCAGAGAAGGCTTCTCAAAAACTTCTTTGTTGTGGGTGAATTCAGCCCACAGATGTCCATCATTGTTTCCACTGAGAAACTCGCTAGCAGAATTTTCGCAGAATCTGCAATAGGACACACGGTGGCGCTCCAAGACCACAAATAACCTCGTCTTACTAAAGAAAGAAGCTTTCTGAGAAACGCTATGTGATGTGTGAATTCAACTCACTAAGTTGCAGGTATTTCGTGGGGCCGTGGCCTAGGCCTATTTGTGTGGAATCTGAGAACAGATATTCCCGATCCCTTTGAAAACAATGGGGCCAATGGAAACATCTTCCAATAAAAATGAGAAAGAAGCTTTCTGAGAAACTTCTTTCTGATCTGTGAGTTCATCTCACAGAGTTACAACCTCTGCCTCAAGAAGCAGTTTGCTAACACTCTTTTCGTGGAATCTGCAAAGTGATATTTGGGAGCCTATTGGGGCCCATGGTGATAAAGGAAATATCCTCACATAATAACTAAAGAGAAGCTTTCTGAGAAACTGCATTGCCAGTGTGAATGCAACTCACAGAGTTACACGTTTCTCTTCAGTGATCAGTTTGTTAGCACAGTTTTCTGGAAATCTGCAATTAGATACTTCATAGCGCAATGAACATTACAGTGACAAAGGAAATATCCACAGATGAAAACTAGAAAGAAGCTTTCTTAGAAACTTCTTGGTGATGTGTGAATTCATCTCACAGAGTTACACTTATGTTTCGTGGAGCAGTCCATTAACACTGTCTTTGAGGAATCTGAGAAGGGCTTCTTTGGATCATTGAGGCCTACGCTGATAAAGGAAATTTCATCCGTTCAAACGTGAAAGAAGCTTTCTGAGAAACTTCTTTCTGATCTGTGAGTTCATCTCACAGAGTTACAACCTCTGCCTCAAGAAGCAGTTTGCTAACACCCTTTTCGTGGAATCTGCAAAGTGATATTTGGGAGCCTATTGGGGCCCATGGTGATAAAGGAAATATCCTCACATAATAACTAAAGAGAAGCTTTCTGAGAAACTGCATTGCCAGTGTGAATGCAACCCACAGAGTTACACGTTTCTCTTCAGTGATCAGTTTGTTAGCACAGTTTTCTGGAAATCTGCAATTAGATACTTCATAGCGCAATGAACATTACAGTGACAAAGGAAATATCCAGAGATGAAAACTAGAAAGAAGCTTTCTTAGAAACTTCTTGGTGATGTGTGAATTCATCTCACAGAGTTACACTTAGTTTCGTGGAGCAGTCCATTAACACTGTCTTTGAGGAATCTGAGAAGGGCTTCTTTGGATCATATTGAGGCCTACGCTGATAAAGGAAATTTCATCCGTTCAAAACGTGAAAGAAGCTTTCTGAGAAACTTCTTCTGATCTGTGAGTTCATCTCACAGAGTTACAACCTCTGCCTCAAGAAGCAGTTTGCTAACACTCTTTTCGTGGAATCTGCAAAGTGATATTTGGGAGCCTATTGGGGCCCATGGTGATAAAGGAAATATCCTCACATAATAACTAAAGAGAAGCTTTCTGAGAAACTGCATTGCCAAGTGTGAATGCAACCACAGAGTTACACGTTTCTCTTCAGTGATCAGTTTGTTAGCACAGTTTTCTGGAAATCTGCAATTAGATACTTCATAGCGCAATGAACATTACAGTGACAAAGGAAATATCCAGAGATGAAAACTAGAAAGAAGCTTTCTTAGAAACTTCTTGGTGATGTGTGAATTCATCTCACAGAGTTACACTTATGTTTCGTGGAGCAGTCCATTAACACTGTCTTTGAGGATCTGAGAAGGGCTTCTTTGGATCACATTGAGGCCTACGCTGATAAAGGAAATTTCATCCGTTCAAACGTGAAAGAAGCTTTCTGAGAAACTTCTTTCTGATCTGTGAGTTCATCTCACAGAGTTACAACCTCTGCCTCAAGAAGCAGTTTGCTAACACTCTTTTCGTGGAATCTGCAAAGTGATATTTGGGAGCCTATTGGGGCCCATGGTATAAAGGAAATATCCTCACATAATAACTAAAGAGAAGCTTTCTGAGAAACTGCATTGCCAAGTGTGAATGCAACCACAGAGTTACACGTTTCTCTTCAGTGATCAGTTTGTTAGCACAGTTTTCTGGAAATCTGCAATTAGATACTTCATAGCGCAATGAACATTACAGTGACAAAGGAAATATCCACAGATGAAAACTAGAAAGAAGCTTTCTTAGAAACTTCTTGGTGATGTGTGAATTCATCTCACAGAGTTACACTTATGTTTCGTGGAGCAGTCCATTAACACTGTCTTTGAGGATCTGAGAAGGGCTTCTTTGGACCACTTTGAGGCCTACGCTGATAAAGGAAATTTCATCCGTTCAAACGTGAAAGAAGCTTTCTGAGAAACTTCTTTCTGATCTGTGAGTTCATCTCACAGAGTTACAACCTCTGCCTCAAGAAGCAGTTTGCTAACACTCTTTTCGTGGAATCTGCAAAGTGATATTTGGGAGCCTATTGGGGCCCATGGTGATAAAGGAAATATCCTCACATAATAACTAAAGAGAAGCTTTCTGAGAAACTGCATTGCCATGTGTGAATGCAACTCACAGAGTTACACGTTTCTCTTCAGTGATCAGTTTGTTAGCACAGTTTTCTGGAAATCTGCAATTAGATACTTCATAGCGCAATGAACAACAGTGACAAAGGAAATATCCAGATGAAAACTAGAAAGAAGCTTTCTTAGAAACTTCTTGGTGATGTGTGAATTCATCTCACAGAGTTACACTTATGTTTCGTGGAGCAGTCCATTAACACTGTCTTTGAGGATCTGAGAAGGGCTTCTTTGGATCACATTGAGGCCTACGCTGATAAAGGAAATTTCATCCGTTCAAACGTGAAAGAAGCTTTCTGAGAAACTTCTTTCTGATCTGTGAGTTCATCTCACAGAGTTACAACCTCTGCCTCAAGAAGCAGTTTGCTAACACTCTTTTCGTGGAATCTGCAAAGTGATATTTGGGAGCCTATTGGGGCCCATGGTGATAAAGGAAATATCCTCACATAATAACTAAAGAGAAGCTTTCTGAGAAACTGCATTGCCATGTGTGAATGCAACTCACAGACTTACGCCAGTGTTCTTTGGAGCCGTTTCTTTGGACTGTTTCCGTGGATTCTGAGAAGTGATATTTCAGATAGCTTTGAAGAATAGAAGGAGAAAGGAAATATCCTTCAAGAGAAAGCGGAACCAAGCTTTGTGAGAAACTGCTTTGTGATATGTGAATTCATTTCACAGTGTTCTATCACCCGTTCTCGGGGGAGTTTCCTAGCACTCATTTTGAGGAATCTCAGGTGATGTCTTGGATATCGTTGAATCGCATGCTGAATAAGGAACTATCCTCAGAGAAACCTGCAGAGAAGGCTTCTCAAAAACTTCTTGTTGTGGGGTGAATTCAGCCCACAGATGTCCATCATTGTTTCCACTGAGAAACTCGCTAGCAGAATTTTCGCAGAATCTGCAATAGGACACACGGTGGCGCTCCAAGACCACAAATAACCTCGTCTTACTAAAGAAAGAAGCTTTCTGAGAAACGCTATGTGATGTGTGAATTCAACTCACTAAGTTGCAGCGGTATTTCGTGGGGCGTGGCCTAGGCCTATTTGTGTGGAATCTGAGAACAGATATTCCCGATCCCTTTGAAAACAATGGGGCCAATGGAAACATCTTCCAATAAAAATGAGAAAGAAGCTTTCTGAGAAACTTCTTTCTGATCTGTGAGTTCATCTCACAGAGTTACAACCTCTGCCTCAAGAAGCAGTTTGCTAACACTCTTTTCGTGGAATCTGCAAAGTGATATTTGGGAGCCTATTGGGGCCCATGGTGATAAAGGAAATATCCTCACATAATAACTAAAGAGAAGCTTTCTGAGAAACTGCATTGCCATGTGTGAATGCAACTCACAGACTTCCGTGTTCTTTGGAGCCGTTTCTTTGGACTGTTTCCGTGGATCTGAGAAGTGATATTTCAGAAGCTTTGAAGAATAGAAGGAGAAAGGAAATATCCTTCAGAGAAAGCGGAACCAAGCTTTGTGAGAAACTGCTTTGTGATATGTGAATTCATTTCACAGTGTTCTATCACCCGTTCTCGGGGGTTTCCTAGCACTCATTTTGAGGAATCTCAGATGTGATGTCTTGGATATCGTTGAATCGCATGCTGAATAAGGAACTATCCTCAGAGAAACCTGCAGAGAAGGCTTCTCAAAACTTCTTTGTTGTGGGTGAATTCAGCCCACAGATGTCCATCATTGTTTCCACTGAGAAACTCGCTAGCAGAATTTTCGCAGAATCTGCAATAGGACACACGGTGGCGCTCCAAGACCACAAATAACCTCGTCTTACTAAAGAAAGAAGCTTTCTGAGAAACGCTATGTGATGTGTGAATTCAACTCACTAAGTTGCAGCTGTATTTCGTGGGGCCGTGGCCTAGGCCTATTTGTGGGAATCTGAGAACAGATATTCCCGATCCCTTGAAAACAATGGGGCCAATGGAAACATCTTCCAATAAAAAGGAGAAAGAAGCTTTCTGAGAAACTTCTTTCTGATCTGTGAGTTCATCTCACAGAGTTACAACCTCTGCCTCAAGAAGCAGTTTGCTAACACTCTTTTCATGGAATCTGCAAAGTGATATTTGAGAGCCTATTGGGGCCCATGGTGATAAAGGAAATCCTCACATAATAACTAAAGAGAAGCTTTCTGAGAAACTGCATTGCCAAGTGTGAATGCAACCCACAGAGTTCACGTTTCTCTTTAGTGATCAGTTTGTTAGCACAGTTTTCTGGAAATCTGCAATTAGATACTTCATAGCGCAATGAACATTACAGTGACAAAGGAAATATCCACAGATGAAAACTAGAAAGAAGCTTTCTTAGAAACTTCTTGGTGATGTGTGAATTCATCTCACAGAGTTACACTTATGTTTCGTGGAGCAGTCCGTTAACACTGTCTTTGAGGATTCTGAGAAGGGCTTCTTTGGACCATTTGAGGCCTACGCTGATAAGGAAATTTCATCCGTTCAAACCGTGAAAGAAGCTTTCTGAGAAACTTCTTTCTGATCTGTGAGTTCACTCCACAGTTACAACCTCTGCCTCAAGAAGCAGTTTCCTAACACTCTTTTCGTGGAATCTGCAAAGTGATATTTGGGAGCCTATTGGGGCCCATGGTGATAAAGGAAATATCCTCACATAATAACTAAAGAGAAGCTTTCTGAGAAACTGCATTGCCATGTGTGAATGCAACTCACAGAGTTACACGTTTCTCTTCTGTGATCAGTTTGTTAGCACAGTTTTCTGGAAATCTGCAATTAGATACTTCATAGCGCATGAACATAACAGTGACAAACGAAATATCCACAGATGAAAACTAGAAAGAAGCTTTCTTAGAAACTTCTTGGTGATGTTGAATTCATCTCACAGAGTTACACTTATGTTTCGTGGAGCAGTCCATTAACTGTCTTTGAGGAATCTGAGAAGGGCTTCTTTGGATCACATTGAGGCCTACGCTGATAAAGGAAATTTCATCCGTTCAAAACGTGAAAGAAGCTTTCTGAGAAACTTCTTTCTGATCTGTGAGTTCATCTCACAGAGTTACAACCTCTGCCTCAAGAAGCAGTTTGCTAACACTCTTTTCGTGGAATCTGCAAAGTGATATTTGGGAGCCTATTGGGGCCCATGGTGATAAAGGAAATATCCTCACATAATAACTAAAGAGAAGCTTTCTGAGAAACTGCATTGCCA
>NC_044558.1:105875139-106100139 GCF_007565055.1 Rhinopithecus roxellana
ATTGGCCAGGCAGGGGTTGAGTGACCCCACCCCCAA
This sequence comes from Rhinopithecus roxellana, assembly GCF_007565055.1. NCBI lineage: Eukaryota > Metazoa > Chordata > Mammalia > Primates > Cercopithecidae > Rhinopithecus > Rhinopithecus roxellana. The sequence continues at coordinate 105,875,176 of NC_044558.1, forward strand.
GAGCATGGGGACAGCCTGATTCCCACCCAAACTTGAAGGTATAGCTTGGAGTTGGGGACTCTCAAGGAAATACAAGAATTAGGATATATTAGTTATCTCCACCCATTTTTGACATAACAAAGTCCCACAGACTGGGTGGGTTAAGGCAAGAGAAGTTTAGTGTCTCACTGTTCTGAAAACTAGAAGTCTGAAATCAAGGTGTCCGTGGGGCCCTGCTCCCATGGAAGGCTCTTGGGAGGCTCCTTCCCTGCATCCTCAGGCTGCGGTGGGACAGCCCTTGGCCCGCCCTGGCTGCCATGGCTTCAGCTGATTATCATTCGGCATGACTCTGCCATCACATTGCTCTCTGCCCTGTGTCTGCGTCTGTATCTCTCCATCTTTACCTGGCCTTCTTATGGGAGCACTGACTGTTGACTTGGAACCGGCCCGTATACAGCATGGCCTCAACTTAGCTAATTACAGCTGTAGAGGCCCCATTTTCTTTTGTTAATATTAATTATTATTATTGTTATTATACTTTAAGTTCTGGGATACATGTGCAGAACGTGCAGGTTTGTTATATACATGTGCTATGGTGGTTTGCTGCACCCATCAACCCATCATCTAGGTTTTAAGCCCCACATGCATTAGGTATTTCACCTAATGACATCTCTCCCCTTGCCCTCCACCCACCGACAGGCCCCAGTGTGTGATGTTCCCTTCCCTGTGTTCATGTGTTCTCATTGTTCAACTCCCACTTATGAGTGAGAACATGTGGTGTTTGGTTTTCTGTTCCTGTGTTAGTTTGCTGAGAATGATGGTTTCCAGCTTCATCCATATCCCTGCAAAGGACATGAACTAATTCTTTTTTATGGCTGTATAGTATTCCATGGTGTATATGTGCCACATTTTCTTTATCCAGTATATCATTGATGGGCATTTGGGTTGGTTCCAAGTCTTTGCTATTGTAAATAGTGCTGCAGTTAACATACACGTGCATGTGCCTTTATAGTAGTAGAACGATTTGTCATCCTTTGGGTATATACCCAGTAATGGGATTGCTGGGTCAAATGGTATCTCTGGTTCTAGATCCTTGAGGAATCGCCACACTGTCTTCCACAATGGTTGAACTAATTTACACTCCCACCAACAGTGTAAAAGCATTCCTATTTTTCCACATCCTCTCCAGCATCTGTTGTTTCCTGACTTTTTAATGATCACCATTCTAACTGGCATGAGATGGTATCTCATTGTGGTTTTGATTTGCATTTCTCTAATGACCAGTGATGATGAGATGATGAGCTTTTTTTCATATATTTGTTGACCACATAAATGTCTTCTTTTGAGAAGTGTCTGTTCATATCCTTTGCCTACTTTTTGATGGTTTTTTTTTTTTTTTTTTTTGTATATTTGTTTAGGTTCCTTGTAGATTCTGGTTATTACACCTTTGTCAGATGGAGAGATTGCAAAAATTTTCTCCCATTCAGTAGGTTGCCCATTCACTCTGATGATAGTTTCTTTTGCTGTGCAGAAGCTCTTTAGTGTGATTGGATCCCATTTGTCAATGTTGGCTTTTTTTTTTGCCATTGCTTTTGGTGTTTAAGTTGTGAAGTCTTTGCCTATGCCTATGTCCTGAATGGTATTGCCTAGGATTTCTTCTAGGGTTTTTATGATGTTAGGTCTTATGTTTAAGTCTTTAATCCATCTTGAGTTAAATTTTGTATAAGGTGTAAGGAAGGGGTCCAGTGTCAGTTTTCTGCATATGGCTAGCCAGTTTTCCCAGCACCATTTATTAAATAGGGAATCCTTTCCCCCATTGCTTGTTTTTGTCAGGTTTGTCAAAGATCAGATGGTTGTAGATGTGTGGTGTTATTTCTGAGACCTCTGTTCTGTTCCATTGGTCTATGTATCTGTTTTGATACCAGTATCATGCTGTTTTGGTTACTGTAGCCTTGTACTACAGCTTGAAGTCAGGTAGCATGATGCCTCCAGCTTTGTTCTTTTTGCATAGGATTGTCTTGGCTATACGGGCTCTTCTGAAATTGAGGCAGTAATTAATAGCCTACCAACCAAGAAAAGCCCAGGACCAGACAGATTCACAGCCGAATTCTACCAGAGGTACAAAGAAGAGCTGGTACCATTCCTTCTGAGACCACTCCAAACAATAGGAAAAGAGGAACTCCGCCCTAACTCATTTTATGAAGCCAGCATCATCCTGATACCGAAACCTGGCAGAGACACAACAACAACAAAAAAGAAAATTTCAGACGAATATCCCTGATGATCATCGATGTGAAAATCCTCAATAAAATACTGGCAAACTGAATCCAGCAGCACATCAAAAAGCTTATCCACCATGATCAAGTCGGCTTCACCCCTGGGATGCAAGGCTGGTTCCATATACACAAATCAATAAACATAATCCATCACATAAACAGAACCAATGACAAAAACCACGTGTTTATCTCAATAGGTGCAGAAAAGGCCTTCAATAAAATTCAACACCCTTTCATCCTGAAAACACTCAATAAACTAGATATTGATGGAACATATCTCAAAATATTTATGAAAAACCCATAGCCAATAACATATTGAATGGGCAAAAGCTGGAGGCATTCCCTTTGAAAACCAGCACAAGACAAGGATGCCCTCTCTAACCACTTCTACCCAACATAGTATTGGGAGTTCTGGCCAGGGCAGTCAGGCAAGAGAATGAAATAAAGTGTATTCAGATAGAAAGGGAGGAAATCAAATTGTCTCTGTTTGCAGATGACACGATTGTATATTTAGAAAACCCTATCGTCTCAGCCCAAAAACTCCTTAAGCTGATAAGCAACTTCGGCAAAGTCTCAGGATACAAAATCAATGTGCAAAAATCACAAGCATTCCTATACACCAATAACAGACAAACAGAGAGCCCAATCATGAGTGAACTCCCTTTCCCAATTGCTACTTAACTTTGGGGGTAACCTACTTACCATTTTCCGTAATGCCTGTACCAATTTACATTCTCAGCACCAGTGTGAGCACCAGAGAATAACATACCTAGGAATGCAACTTACAAGGGACGTGAAGGACCTCTTCAAGGAGAACTACAAACCACTACACAAACAAATGGAAAAACATTCCATGCTCATGGATAAGAAGAATCAGTATTGTGAAAATGACCATACTGCCCAAAGTAATTTGTAGATTCAATGCTATTTCCGTCAAGCTACCATTGACTTTCTCCACAGGATTAGAAAAAAGTACTTTAAATTTCATGAGGCCCTATTTTCAAATAAGACCTCATTCTCAGGTCCCGAGTAGGCATGAATATTTGGAAGACACCACACACCTCAGCACAGAGGGGGAAGAATAGCGGTGTTAAGATGAGGAGAATGTGCCTCTAAACTGAGAATGGCCAATGATTAGCAGAGAAGAGCAAAGATCTGAACTCCCCAAAGGAGAACCAGGCTCTGGTTGAAAAGGAAGGGGCGGGTTGGGTGCTGGTGTCAGCCGCCACGCCAGTCTGATCAGTGGACTTCCCTGTGTGGATGGTCCTTAAAGATGGGCATTGTTCGCCCTCCCTGCCGTCCTCAGTGAGCTTTGTGACCTGACTGGAGACCGAGAGAGAGAACATCATTGCAGAGGAGGTGTTTCTATGGCATCACCTGCGCCCTGACCTGAGCTGACGGGATGTGCACAGGTAGACTCTGCTGAGAAAGCAAAGCACTTCCACTTTGGCCTGAGCATAGCAGGCATCTTGTGAGTCACAGTTCCTGTGGGTCAGATGTGGTTTGAGAAGCGAGTCTCGTCTCTGGCAGAAAATAGTAGACATCTGTGTCTGCTCATTTGTGTTTCTTATGTATTTTTCAAATGGTAAGAACAGAACTTCTTTTCGGCCTGGGCAATTTTTCTATCAAAAATGGCCTGTGTATCAAAACCACTGTGAGATAGCCCCTCACATACCTGTCAGAATGGTCATTACCAAAAAGGCAGAGGAGCCAAGTGTCGGTGAGGATGTGGGGAGAGGGAAGCCTTGTGCACTGATGCTGGGAATGTAAATTGGTACAGGCATTATGGAAAATGGTACGTAGGTTACCCCCAAAATCTAAACTAGAACGACCACATGATCCAACAATTCGAGTTCTGAGTGGACATCCAAAGGAGATAAAATCAGCATGCTGAAGGCACACCTCCACTCCCACACTCATTGTTCATCACAGCGTAATTCACAGTAGTCAAGATACGGAAGCAACGTAGGTGCCCATCAGCGGATGATGCATAAAGGAATGTGGTGTGTATACACAATGGAATGCTTTTCAGCATGAAGGAAGAATGAAATGTCATTTGCGACAGCATGGATGAACCTAGAGCACGTCGAGCTCAGGGAAATAAGCCAGGCACAGAAAGACAGATATGGCATGATCTCACCTATATGTGGAATCTAAAAAAGTTGAATTCACAGAAACAGAGAGTAGAATAGTGGTTACTAGAGACTGGGTGGGGGGTAGGGGAACAGATACGAGGAGATGCTTGTCAAAGTGTCCAGCAAATTTTCAATTATTTGAGTCTAGTAACTAGTTAGTAGTCATGTATTATAAAATTAAAATATGCTAAGAGAGGTGATCTCAAGTGTTCTTACCAAACCAAAAAAAAAAAAAAAAAGTAACTAGGTGATTAATGTGTCAGTTATCCTGATTGTGGTCATCATTTTAAAACATATGTGTCTATCAAAACATCATGCTGCATGCCTTAAATATATACAATTTTTATTTGTCAGTCACTCTAGTAAAGCTGGGGGAAACGGCCTCTGTGTCAAACAAGACCTTCTAGTTGCAAAGGAAGGAGTGACTTCTGAATAAAGTTAAATAATGACTATCACATATTCACAACTTTGAAATTAATTCATTTTATCTGCTGTATAGTTATTGAATGCATCTTGTGTGTTTGCTGCTAGGAAACCATAATGAACTGGAAGATTCATTCTTTCTCTCATAAAGATTTCAATTTAATTAGGGTAATGATCACAAAAACAAACGTATAATTTAAAATTGCCAATAAGTGCTAAGAAGAAAAAAGCGTATGGTGTTGAGAGAAAGAGAAACACAGCCGCCCGCCTTATGCGGAGAGATTCAGCAGGGTGCTCACGTGGTAACTGAGTTGAAGTTGGCAAGGCAAAGAAGTTTAATTTTGGTGACCTGATTTTGTTTCTGCTTAAGAAAGCACCACAGTGCCCTTGTCCTCATAGATTTGTGTAGGTTGCGTTCTGGCTGGAAGTAGGGTCAAATATTTTAATTTCATTTAGACAATCTTGTGTAAGCACCCACTGAGTATGAGGTACTGTCCATTCATGTCCAGCGAAGATGTTTCTAATATTTTGTATGACTTTATGAAAGGGATATTACTTCTTTCTGGGTATTTCAATAGTGCACTGTGCAAACTTCTATTACAAAATTTACCGTATGGTTTGATTGTCCCCTAGAATTGAGTGTAAGCTCCCCCAAGATCAAGGTAAGAGTTTCTTACTCGTTTGGCAAAGTACTTGGCATGCAGTAAATATTTGTGGAACTCAAAACCTTAGGGATCAGATTATCATTTTCAAAAGACTAATGTTACTAGGAGGGTGCTTGCCAAAAAAAGAAAGGGATGTATCTAATTCTCTCCAATGTCACCTATGTTTCTCTGGGGTGAGAAAATCACACCATCCTCCCAAATTCATTGTATGCCCAAATTGTTGGAAATGACATCACTTATTATATTAGTCTGTTTTCATACTGCTGACAAAGACATACCCAAGTCTGGGTAATTTATAAAGAAAAAGAGATTTAATGGGTTCACTGTTGCACATGGCTGGGGAGGCCTCACAATCATGGCAGAAGGCAAAAGGCATGTATTACATGGTGGCAGGCAAGAGAGGAAAAGAGAACCAAGTGAAAAGGGTTTTCTCTTATAAAACCATCAGATCTTGTGAGACTTATTCACCACCACAAGAATAATATGGGGGAAACCGCCTCCATGATTCAGTTATCTCCCACCAGGCCCCTCCCACCACACATGGGAATTATGGGAGCTACAATTCAAGGTGAGATTTGGGTGTGGACAGAGTCAGATCATATCACTTATGTTCCTTAGAAATTTTAAATCTCAAACTATTGAATATTGAATAATTACTAGAGAATGTGTTAATTAGATACTATTTGACTCTCAGTGGCAGAAACTGGATTACTGTGGTTTATCCTAAGAGAAGATTATTTTTCTCACGGAAATGAGTCCAGGTGAGGACTGCTCAGAACAGGCACACGAGTTCCTCAATGTCATTGGAGGTTGGCTCTGCCTTTCCATTCTTCCCTCCTAAAAGTGTGGCTTTCTTCCTCATGTGTTGTTGTTGAGATGGAGTTTTGTTCTTGTTGCCCAGGCTGGCGTGCAATCACACAATCTCAGCTCACTGCAACCTCTGCTTCCAGGGTTCAGGCGATTCTCCCGCCTCAGCCTCCCGAGTAGTTGGGATTACAGGTGTCCGCCACCACACCCAGCTGATTTTGTATTTTAGTAGAGATGGAGTTTCGCCATGTTGACCAGGCTGGTCTCAAACTCCTGATCAAGTGATCTGCTCACCTTGGCCTCCTGGAGTGCTGGGATTACAGGCGTGAGCCACCACGCCCAGCCCCTCGTGGTTTTAAGATGTCTCCTCCCTCTTCTTCTTTCTCTGTAGGAAGAATGAGGAGGAGGAGATGATGGCACTTACAGCAGGAAAGCAAAATGTTTCTGAAATCCCCAGTAGACTTCTGAATTTTAAAACATAGGTAAAACCACAGCCACCCCCCATCATAAGGAGGGCACTTGTTTGTTTTTCTTAAGGCTAGGCTCATTGCCAACCCAAACACGATTCATGTTAGGTTAGTAAAGGGCAAAGAAGAAAATGGATTTTGCATAGACAGCTAGTGATGCCTTCCACAGAAGGTTCCTGAATAAACAAATCAATTTATTTAAGCTGTTCGTGCTTCAGGGAGACAGCCCCATCATATCCCGTCACATTGTCTTCAGGACGGGAGTTTGGACTCCGCACAAGCAATGGGTGTTTTTTTTTTTTTTTTTTTTTTTAATAAATTTGAATGACAGAGAAATATTTTGTATTTTTTTAGTGTGGCTTTGTAATAGGATTTTCTGATAACTTGGCTAATTGTTCTAACATTCTAACGTAGATTACTGGTAACAGAGTGATTTTCAAAAAAAAATCAATAATGTGGATTATTAGAGTACTGCACTACAGTCAAAATTTCATCTGGTAATTCTAGCTGAAGGAGGAGGATTAAACAACTCTATGCACATCCTACCCAGCCAAGGCACCATATGCAATATGGGAAAGAAAGGAAGAAAGCAATGAAGACAACCCAATGAAAACAATGGGAGTGAGAACATTAGGGAAGAATTGATCTCGAAATGTTTGTCGAAGACGGACTGCCGATGAAAGGGAGATGATGATGTCACAGAATGAGGGGAGAGCTAAGAGACGTTTTGTCCCCTCAGAGCCTCAGAGAAGGTTATGGGTCAGAAGTATTAACTCAAGCTGAAATCTGCTGTTTAAAATAGCAATAATTAGGCTGGGCGTGGGGGCTCACACCTGTAATCACTTTGGGAGGCCAAGGTGGGAGGAATGCTTGAGTCCGAGAGTTCAAGACCAGCCTGAGCAACATAACAAGACCCCATCTCTATAAAAAAAAAAAATAAACATTTGCTGGACATGGTCCCAGCTACTTGGAAGGCTGAGGCAGGAAGATCCCTTGAACCCGGGAGGTAGAGGTTGCAGTGAGTCAAGATCACACCACTGCACTCCAGCCTGGGCAACAGAGGGAGAGTCTGTCTCAAAAAACAAACAAACAAAAAACCCCAAACCAAACAAAGCTAAACCAATAACTAACTAAATAAGAGTAATTTACTAAAGTCAGGAACATAACAAAGATGGCTGCTGTCTCCACCGTCATTTAACACTGTGTTGGTGATAACAAATTCATCAGTCAGACAATTAAAAGCAATTATAGGCATAAGAATGGGCAAGGGAAATGTTACGCTATCTCTGTTACCGGTGACATAATTATGTACCCAGAAAATTGCCAGGAATCAGTGGGAAACATTAAAAAGCAGAAAGAAAAATTAATAAAATAATGAGTTGATAAAGATCAGCATGAAATTAACAGCATTCATATTTATAAACAACAAAACAGTTAGCAAGACCTCACTTAAAATGATAAAAAAACTTAAAATCAAGTTTACTCATAAACTTAAAAAAATTTCAAAGCCTAAATATAATAAACTAATAAAATACCCTTAAATGTCCAACAAAACTGCTAGAAATGAGATAATATTCATGTCCTTGAATTAGAAGTCTTAATATCATGAAGGTGTTAGTTCTTAAGATACCACAAACCCCATGACACAAGTTTACGTATGTAACGTATGCACAGGTATATGATGTATGCACATGTATGTAACATATGCACGTGTACTCCTGAAGTTAAAAGTTAAAAAAAGATAACATATAAATTAAATTCACTTCTGATAAAATTTACATCAGATTTTTTTTCCGGAGTCAGACCAATGCTTTAAAAGTTCATTGAGAAGGCCAGGCATGGTGGTGGCTCACGCCTGTAATCCCAGCACTTTGGGAGGCTGAGGTGGGTGGATCATAAGGTCAGGAGATTGAGACCAGCCTGGCCAACATGGAGAAACCCCGTCTCTACTAAAAATAAAAAAATTAGCTGGGTGTGGTGATGCGCATCTGTCATCCCAGCTACTTGGGAGGCTGAGGCAGGAGAATCACTTGAACTCGGGAGGCGGAGGTTGCAGTGAGCCAAGATTGCACCACTGCACTCCAGCCTGGGCGACAGAGGGAGATGCCATCTCAAAGGAAAGAAAAAAACAAACAAACAAACAAACAAAAACACTTCTTTTTCTCTTTAAATTACCCAGTCTCGGATATGTCTTTATCATCAGTGTGAGAATGAACGAATACACTATTGTTGCATGGCAGCAAACTCTGTACTATGTTTCCCTGTGTGGAAATCCCTGTCCCTCTGTGGCCATTTAGGTTAGAAGTAACTAGAATGAAAAGCTCAGATCCTCTGTGGCTCTGGCCACCTCTCGAGTGCTAAGGATACAGGTGGAACTCATGGTTGCCATAGTGGATGGGCACACTTGGGTCACACCCGTCACAGGACAGAGTTCCGCTGGGTAGCAGTGCCCCAGAAGGAACAGGGCAGAGGATTCCATGTTTCTGTTTAGAGGAGGGTTTATGCTCTAATGAAGCATTTCAAACCTTTAAGTGACGTTCCTAGGGATACGCATACTAAGATTCAAAAGTCTACATTAACTCATAGTCCCCATCAAGCAGAGTCTCAGACATGGAACAGCTTTCTCATGCAAGCATAGTGCAGCTTCCTCATGCAAGAGTTTGCAGATCAGAGGTATTTACACTCCCTGGAATAGGCAATGGGGAAGCTCGGTAACACAACAATATGAAGTAATATTGTGTTCAAATATGTGTATTTACTCTTTACCATTTATAGGTACCTCTCGTTTTCACACTCCATATGCAAAGAAATGCTTTTATTTATTTTATAGGAGTTAGAACAATATAGGAGCATCTCATAATGTTGGTGACAAATCAGTCTCTCAAATTGCTGAAAGTGGTAATTCATAATTTACACGAGTGATTCATCCACCAGGTTCTCAGCTCCCACAGGATGAAAATTTCTCTCACATGGTGTGTTTCGCTGCTAGAACGTAAATGATTAAAAAGCATAGAAAGCTTTTACACATTGTTTGAACATTTTCTCCAGAAGTGCCTCAGAGGCTTGTCCTCTTCTAGGCGCGCACACGCGCGTGTGTGTGTGTGTCGGAATGTAGTGTTGGGTGAGGGTCCGACACACAGATTCTTACCTTAGCTTTATGCCTTACCCTTTCTTTTGTCCCAGGAGAGACGTGAGTAGGCTAGAATACACACAGACTTATATAATGAACACTTCAAATAAAAGAGAATTTCTGTGACCAGGTGCGGTGGCTCATGCCTGTAGTCCCAGCACTTTGGGAGGCTGAGGCGGGTAGATCACCTGAGACCAGGAGTTCAAGACCAGCCTGGCCAGCATGGTGAAACCCCATGTCTACTAAAAATACAAAAATTAGCCAGGCATGGTGGTGGGTGCATATAATCCCAGCTACTTGGGAGGCTGAGGCAGGAGAATCACTTGAACCCCGGGAGGCAGAGGTTGTAGTGAGCCAAGATCATACCATTGCACTCCAGCCTGGGCAACAGAGCAAGACTCCATCTCAAAAACACACACACACACACACACACACACACACAAAGAATTTCTCTCTTTGTTTGTGTCCCAGTGTCTCTCCTTAAAATGTATTGTAGCAGATTTACCTAAGTGTGGTACATAAATAGGCTTGGAATCCATGAAACTCTGACAAAATATGATATACGCACACGCATATTTGTGCACATGAGTATATATACAAACACAGATAGATACATACATACCTTTATTATTACAGAGAGTTCATAAATATCATAAACCATCATATTCTCAAATAGGTTCATGGCCCAGAAATGTTAGGACCCATAGACTTGGAGCATACTTTATTTTTTTTTTCTGAATAGCTCTCAATGGTATATTAAAATTGCCTTGTATAAAAATTTAAACTACCAAAGAATAACCTCAAGAAAAACATTTCAAAAACAATAGAAAAAAAGCATTCCCCAACTTTGCTAAAGGGGATAAGGATTAAGACATCAGTATTGGCATTTCTTATTCCGAGATGATAAAAAAGCTATTATCAAAAAGTGGTTGATTCACCACAAAGTAATCTATAAATGCAGTATGACACTCATTCAAATGCTAGCCGTTCCGTGTTCTTACTACAATTTTAAAAAATGCTAGCAGAGTATTCAGAAAAATAACAAAATAATTCTAGAATTCCTCTAGAAAAACAGATGCTTAAAATAGCCACAATAAGTTATAGAATAGACATAATGAAGAAAAAGCACTTTCTCCAAATAAGTTATAAAACTACATACTTAAAACAACATGTCATTGATACAGGGATAGAGAACAACATGCCATTGATACAGGGATAGAAAAACTCCTGTTTGGTGAATGTGTGTTAAAGGCTAATGCATGTCAGGTGCTATCCTACATCCTAACATTAAGCTAGAGAGGAGATATCACTTAGATTCTAATACAGGGAGACGGAGGGACGCTGGCAGCAGAAAGACTGTGAGAGTATCATGAAGACCCAGGGTAAGAAGGAGGCGGGGTGAAGGTAGGCTACGGGTCAAAGCTGTCCAGTCTTATCCAGTCCATCTGTCCATCTGTGGCCATTACCTTAAAATTAGCTAATTTTTAACTTAAAAATTAAGAAGAATGGGTCACTGGCTTAGATTTTCAAAATCCAGAAACAGATTCATGTATTTTAATAATTTAGTATCTATTAGTGGTGATATTTCAGGTTATTCCACTAAAGTTATTTAGAAATTTTTATACGTAGTCCTGATAAAATAAATAACCGAAGTTAAAGCTCCGGTGACTTTTCCTCTAGGCTTCCCAGAGACTAATAGAGGATAGGACCACTTCCCATTTACAAGGATCCCGGAATTCTGACAGACGAAGGAGTGACAAAGAGTGTTACCAGTGTTGTGTTGTATTTTAAAGGTTTGTGCTTCACAGATTAACATTTTTATCCTCTGTATTCATTGTATTAATTGGATACGGAGTTGGGCTGCAGTCTTTGTGCTTTTCCTGAGAATTAGCCTGCAGTTGTAATTATAACCTAAATGTTGCTGAAGTGCCATGAAGCAAACTAATTTAATAAGTTTAGCTTCATTGTCCAAGTCTTAATCAAAGCTTTAAAAAATTTCTTTTCATTTTTGACTTTGAAATGTTGGAACCTGGTTTGAAATTCATTCAGAGTAGCCTTTTCCTGTAGCTGTTATTCTTTGATCAAGTACCTTCTGCTTTATCTAACAGAGACCATTGTTAAAGGAAAATAAATCTGTCATTAATATGCACGGTGGATTGGAAGCAGGCAGATACCAGACAGGGAGGAAAATTAAGAGGCTGGAAACAAAATCCTTAAGTTTTGTGCATAACCAGAGATACTTCTGCTAGGAGTACAGGCTTATAAGATAGCTGTGTACTTGCACAGCTCAGGGTGGGTGGGGGCTTAGGGCTGCCACCCACACTGGAGTTTAATTTAATTACACAAGGCACATCCTGTGAGCCGTATGAAGTAACTCATTTTCTGTTATCTCTTTAGTGAAAGTCCATGTGCTTGCCCAGTACATGGTGTGTATGTGTGTACACATGTGTGCATCTTTTTTTTTTTTTTTTTTTTTTTTTTGAGGTGGAGTCTCACTCTGTTGCCCAGGCTGGAGTGCAGTGGCACCATCTCGGCTCACTGCAACCTCCACCTCCCGGATTCACGCCATTCTCCTGCCTCAGCCTCCCAAGTAGCTGGGATTACAGGCACATGTCACCACACCTGGCTAATTTTTTGTATTTTTAGTAGAGACAGGGTTTCACCGTGTTAGCCAGGGTGGTCTCGATCTCCTGACCTCATGATCTGCCCGCCTCAGCCTCCCAAAGTGCTGGGATTACAGGTGTGAGCCACCGTGCCCAGCCCACGTGTTTTCATATCTACATTGCATTTACATGTGTACACATGTATATACTCATGTACGTATGTTTGTCTATGGATGTATTTTTGTAAAAAATACATCTTGAAGACTCTTACACAACTTTCTTTGTGTCTAATTCACTTGGCTAATGTATACAAACGTGCTGTTTTCAAAAGGTGTGTGTTGTAAAGCTGAAGTTGAGTTGCTCTAAAATACAAATATCTGACTGAAGTCTTAACATGTACAATATTTTATTTTAATCTGATCATGAAATGAATGTGTGTTTAAGAAGAAAGAATCCTTTTTTATAAGGTTTCTGAGTGAATTAATGAATTGGGTTTTTATAGATGTTTGAGGGATTTAATTGATTTGTCTAACATGCTATTATCTAAAAAATGAGTGAGAATCTGATGAGATGTTTCCCTTCAGACAAAAGAAAGCTTTTACTAAAGAAAAAGACCTGGTATCTTTCATGAAATCTTGCCCCCCAGTTTTTTTAAGATTCAAGGGAAGTCACCTAAATGTTATAGTGATGAACTATGGGAGGGGTTGCAATGGAAGCAGGACTAGTTTTCCTAATGAAATCCTCCGTCTCTTCTCATAAGGGCACCAGAAAGAAAGAAATCTGTAGGTCTTTGAAGGAGTCACCCTGACTACTTCATTCACCCAAGCCCACAGAAAACCCTGCTGCTTCTGCTCGCAAAAAGACATCCCAAGTCTGCCATTCACCATCTCCTCCCAGCACCCCGGTCCACACGGCAGCACCTGCACTGGGTCCACTCAGTGCCTCCTGACCCACCTCCCTGCCTCTGTCCTGGGCTCACAGCCTGCTCCCCCCACAGCAGCCAGGGGATCCTCATATTTATGTATTTTTTCAATCCCTAATTGTTATGGGCTGAATGTTTGTGTCTCCCTGAGATTTACATGTTGATGCCCTAACTCCAGTGTGGGGCCTTTAGGGTGATTGGATTTAGGTAAGGTCATGAGGGTGGAGCCCCATGATGAGATTAATACCCTTATAAGGAGAAACACCAGAAAGCTTTCTGTCTGTCTCCCCTGTGAGAGCACACAACGAGAAGGCACCTGTCCACAGGCCAGTAAGAGAGCCCTCACCAGGAGCCGAATCAGCGGCAGCTTGATCTCAGGCTTCTAGCCTTCAGAGGCGTAAGGAACAAATTTCTGTTCCTGAAGCCACCAAGCCTCTGGTATTTTGTTATAGCAGCCTGAGTGGACAAGAACACAAATACATTTAACTTTTCAAAAATTAAAATGATATTGAAAGATATACATGGAGGAGTCCTATCCTCGTTTCATTCACATCCACCCTGTGGTCCCACGGTCAGTTTCTCTTACAGCCCTATGCTTATTTGGCCACCATGTTCATGTTTAAAAAATAAATGATCTTTTTAGCATGCAAGTCGGGTAGCTTCCTGCTGGGGTTTGGATCTGTGTCCCTGCAAGCCTCATGTGGAAATGTGATCCCAGTGTTGGGGGTGGGGGCTGGTGGGAGGTGATGGGATCATGGGGGCAGATTACTCAGGAATGGCTTAGCACCATCCCCTTGGTGATGAATGAGGTTTTGCTCAGGTAGCTCACAGGAGATCCGGTTGTTTGAAAGCGTATGACATCTCCCCTACACCCACCTGCCCCCCGCCATCTCTCCCTTGTTCCCGCTCTCACCGTGTGATGCCGCCTTCTCCCGCTGCCATGACTGGGAGCTTCCCGAGGCCTCCCCAGGAGCAGGTGCTGGCTCTATGCTGTTTGGATAGCCTGCAGAAACAAACGGATTAAACTTCTTCTTTTCTTTATAAATTACCCAGTCTTGGCCGGGCATGGTGGCTCACACCTGCAATCCCAGCACTTTCGGAGGCTGAGGTGGGTGGATCACTTGAGGTCAGGAGTTCGCGACCAGCCTGGCCAATATGGTGAAACCCCATTGCTACCAAAAATACAAAAATCAGTCGGGTATGGTGGTGGGCGCCTGTAGTCCCAGCTACTCGAGAGGCTGAGGCAGGAGAATCACTTGAACGCGGGAGGCAGAGATTGCAGTGAGCTGAGATTGCACCACTGCACTCCAGCCTGGGCGACAGAGTAAGACCCTGTCTCAAAATAAATAAATGAATAAATAAATAACACAGTCTCAGGTATTTATAACGATGCAAAATGGCCTAATACAATTCTCTGCTAATTTTTTTTTTAAAAAAGAAAGAAAAACCTCCAACTGCATCCTCATCCTGTGTTACTCAAGTAAAACCTTAAGTCTTTCTCAAGGCTGTACAATTTCTGACTCATTTTCTCTCTGACCCCATCACCTATCAATCCCTTATTTTCTCATTTCTTTCTATGCACACGGGCATCCTTGCTAACCCTCCACCACGCAAAGCACATGCCAACCTCACAGCCTTAGCTCTTGCCACTCCTGCCTGGAACAAGCTCATCTTTGATATCCCTTGGCTACCCCTCACCTCATTTAGGTCTTTGCTTCAATGTCATCTCTGCAGAGTCTCCTCTGCCTAGCTTCCTTTGTAAACACCCTCATTCTTCTCTTTTCTCTTCATACATGTAGCATTTACTAGTTTTTTGAATTAATTTTCTAACTCCATGGCAGTCAACAGAATGTCTGTGGCAGGGGTCTTGTTGCTCTCGTTTTCCCTGTGTTCTTGCCTGGCACAAAGTAGGGGTTCAGTGAATGGTAAAACTGCATGAATATTAGCCAGTTGCTCATGCAGCGTCCTTGCTTTTGTCTGATTTGCTTTTCCCATTTCAAGTTCATTGCACTTTCCATAACAGATGTGTTCCTCCAAAGTTGTGTGTGAGCTGAATTTTCCCAGGTTAAAATCTGTTTTACATGCATTAATGCAGTTTCCTACTCACTCCACATGAATGCTTTGCAGTCACCCCAACATCTGTGTTGTGAATTTAGTCCTTGCTGTACTCTCTTCTTTCAGCGAGTTTTGTGTGTATTCTAGAGTATGTGTCTAAATTCTCCTAAGAGAGACATGCCAGGGAGTATTTTCGAAAGCTGGTTGTTGTTTTCCAGCATTCTAGATGGATGTTCTAACCTCCCTGGGCTGGAGCAATCACCTTCGCTGGCAAGTCTTTGATATCAATGGAGAGGAATTACTCAAGTCACGGGACCTCTTTCCTCTGGGTACTGAGTTGGTTTGGAAGGAAAGTTCCAGATGAAGAATAGTGTTTGGTTATAACTAATTCCTCTAATTATTTGTACGTAGCACTGAGTTTGAATTTACAAAGTGCCTGCCACAATCCTGGAAAACTTTTCTATCAGTAGTGTTTCCTTCAGTGGCCCATGGCTGAAAACACAGGCCAAACAAGCAAAACAAAGCAGAATTTACTGTTTTACATAAGTGGAAGTTCTGAAATAAAGGTGGCTGCAGGTGCTACGAGAAACACCCCCCAGGACCCAGTCCTCAGTCTCACACAAGCTCTCCCATTGCTGCAGATGGGGGCTGTCCCACCCCAGGACCCAGTCCTCAGTGTCACACAAGCTCTCCCATTGCTGCAGATGGTGGCTGCCCCACCCCAGCACCTGGTGCTCAGTCTCACACAAGCTCTCCCATTGCTGCAGATGGTGGCTGCCCCACCCCAGGACCCAGTCCTCAGTGTCACACAAGCTCTCCCATTGCTGCAGATGGTGGCTGCCCCACCCCAGGACCTGGTGCTCAGTCTCACACAAGCTCTCCCATTGCTGCAGATGGAGGCTGTCCCACCAGACCCCTCACGCATCCTCTTGACATCACCATCAGTGAGAAAGAAAGAATTTCTCTACCCTTCAATTTAAAAAACTGACTTAGGAGGCTGAGATGGGAGGATCGCTTGAGGCTGCAGTGAGCTGTGATCACACCACTGCACTCCAACCTGGGTGACAGAGCAGGGCCCTGTCTCAAGACAAAAAAGAAAAAGGAAGAAAAAGAAATGGTGCCTGTCCTTGTACCAAAGGGTTAGGGCATGTTGATGAGTTGAGAGGTAACATTTCCAGCTGAGCACTGAAGTAAGTCAGTCTCACAGACCCACGTACAGTGCAGTGACCCATCCCTCACTGGACACGTTTACAGAGGGATTCTGAGGGACGATGGTAGCCGATCTTCCTACTTTCCTGTGAAAAGGCCATGGAGCCTTATAGGCTTACAGAGCTGTACAGGCTCAAACAAAGGCTGGTTTCTAGACAATACCTGGATTTGATTTCTTTTGAGCAGACCTCAGGGACGTACTTCTGGGAAAGCTGCTGAAATTCATAACCAGGACTCTCAGAAGAGTTCCCTGTCTTTCTCTCTCTGCCATTCTCTAGCCATGCAGCAACATCAAGTTCCGAAGGCAGATTATCGAGGTATGCATAGGAAACCTGAGCTTTCAACAGCACATCTCGCCCTGGCAGCCTAACGGAGTCGCTTCTTGCCTTTGGAGAGTTTGGGTTGTAGAAATGGAAGAAAATGCAGCCCTCGTGGCCGGGCTTCACCAAGAATGCACTATCCTCCCTCATGTCCCCTGGTTGTATTGAAATGCAGGCTCTCGTTGTCACAGAGCCAGGGGACCTGTGGAGAGGAGAGGAAGCACGTCATTCCTCAGGCTGACCTGGCTGGATCAATTTAAATTTTTACACGTTATTGAACACCTCCAGAGTACAGGGCCCTGTGCTAGATGCTGAGAATGAGGAGGCAGGAGAACAGAGGTGGGGGTTGAGGAGTGGAGAGAAGGACACACAGACTGGAGTCAGAGGGCTGGGCTCCAACCCCAGCTCATTATCTTGGTGATCTTGGAGGAGCAGCTTAACCTCTCTGTGCTTTCACTTCCTTATTTGTAAAGTGGAGAATAGCCAACCTGCCTCATATGGTTAGGGGGAGGATTAAATGATTTGATGTACATAAACCACACCGTTTTTTCTTTTTCTTTTTCTTTTCTTTCTTTTTTTTTTTTTTTCTTTTTTTTTTTTTGAGGCAGAGTCTCGCTCTGTCACCCAGGCTGGAATGCAGTGGCCAGATCTCAGCTCACTGCGAGCTCCGCCTCCCGGGTTTACGCCATTCTTCTGCCTCAGCCTCCCGAGTAGCTGAGACTACAGGCGCCCGCCACCTCGCCCGGCTAGTTTTTTGTATTTTTTAGTAGAGACAGGGTTTCACCGTGTTAGCCAGGATGGTCTCGATCTCCTGACCTCGTGATCCGCCCGCCTCAGCCTCCCAAAGTGCTGGGATTACAGGCTTGAGCCACCGCGCCCAGCTTTTTTTTTTTTTAAGACATAGTCTCGCTCTGTCACCAAGGCTGGAGTGCAGTGGCGTGACCTCAGCTCACTGCAGCCTCCACCTCCCAGACTCAAACCATCCTCCCATCTCACCCTCCCAAGTAGCTGGACTACAGACTCAGGCCACCATGCTCAGCTAATTTTTTAAAACCTTTTGTAGGGATGACGTCTCACTATATTGTCTAGGCTGGTCTCGAACTCCTGGCCTCAAGCAATCTTTCGCCTCAGCCTGCCCATGTGTTGGGATTACAGGCATGAGCCAGCATGCCCTTGTCCTTATAAACCACATCTTATCCCAAGACTGGCAGAGAGGGTAGTCCTGTAACTGTTGCCTTTATGTAAACACCTGCTCTGAGGGTTTCTGCAGAACCCCAAGCCTTTCACTGTAGCCTCCCCAGTAGGTTATAGTGGTGACATATGGCAGTTTCCGAATGACATGCTTTCATTCTGCAGCCAAAAACATGCAACTCTGTCATGGCCAGGCTCGGTGTGGGAAAGTGAAATGGACAGTGAGATTCAGGGTACACTTCAGTGGTGTAATGGAAGAGGAGAGTCTCATGGCCCCTCACTCCAGGGCCACAGAGGGACACACACTTAATTGTGTGTGCTAAACTTGTTTCACCTTTGCAAAACCACACCTGAATACGTTTTGCTATGTTTTTCTTCATGGAATACTTTCTAAATGACCAACATGATAGGACTCACATTTTTCACACCAAGATATTGGTCGCTTTCCCACTCAAATGGAACAACTTAGAGTTAATTTGAAAAATATTATATATTTAGCTTGGCACAAAGATTATATATTTTCCCCAAGAATTTTTCTTTGAGAAAGTATACATTTTACAACTCTCTTTTTATCATACTGATTTGAAAATGGTGGTGCTGAGTACATTGGATGCTGAGGTTCATTCATTGGATGTTTGAGGGGCAGAAGCAGTAGTTTCTGTTGTCAAAATAGTTCAGGCGGCTCTCTATGTGAAGAGGATCGAGGACCATGTCCGGCAGGGATGTCCAAAGGAGAGAATACAGTCACGCGTTCTTAGTTTCTGTTTCTGGTTGGACCAGTAAAGCCCTTTCCTTGTCCCTCTTTTCCACTTATCACTGGAGACAGAAACTAAAAACCACAGCTTCAGGCTGCTAAAAGCCTAAAAACAAAACAAAACAGAGTAACAACAACAAAATAAGCTGGGTTTGACAAGCTTGGCACTGTAAACCCCCTGGCAGGCCACAGGTTTGCCAGGCCTAGCAGATGCCAGCAGGTTTTAAATTCAGAGGACACGCTCTTGACTAATGTGTCTGCAACTGAATACTGTTTTTGGAGTTTTGACCTTATGTGTTTCTTCCCACCTCACCCTCTACTTGACCTTTTCCCCATTCTGAATTTGAGGCCTCACTTATCATTTCTGGGACACAAGGTAAGCTGTCAGGGGCGCTCCTCATTCCTTGGAACCCATTCTTGGAAAATGCTAGCTGAAACCATATTTCTCTGTCTAGAAGGTATTATTGTATGCAATTTGAGAAAATTGTAATTTTTCTTTTTATATAATGATCTATCACACAATCACACTTTACCAAATATTTATGAAATAATGTTTCCCTACTAATTTTGATATCACCTTCTGTAATATAAATATTCATTATATGAAAAATGTATATGCATACACACACAAACACACACGCGCGCGCGCACACACACACACACAACTCTTTCCAAATTGTTGTCCCTGTTCCTCAGTCTATATTTGTTCCTTTGAGCCACACAGTTTTACCTATTATGGCTTTGCAATATGTGTTAATTCCTCTCTCTTTCCTATTTTCAAAATTCGTATAATTCTTAGTAGAACTGCATATCTTATTCATGCATATAATTGTTATAACCACTGTTTCTCAAATTCCTTGTAGAATCTTACTGGAATTTTTTTTTGAGATGTCCTCATTCTTTATTAGACAGGTAGATAGGTTCTGTGGTGTGAATGTGTTACCCAAAGCTCGTGTCTGGGAAACTGAATCCCCAATGCACCAGTGTAGAAAGGTGGGGCCTTTGAGAGGTGAGAAGGTCATGAGGGCTCTGCCGCCACATGTGGATTAATGCAGTTATTTCAGGAGTGAGTTAGCTATTGCAGGAATGGGTTGGTTATCATGGGAGTGGGTTAGCTATTGCAGGAGTGTGCTGGTTATCATAGGAGTGGGTTAGCTATTGCAGGAGTGGGTTGGTTATCGTGTGAGGGGGCAAGCTATTGAGGAAGTGTTTGGTTATTTTGGGAGTGGGTTAGCTATTGCAGGAGTGGGTTGGTTATTGTGGGAGTGGGTTAGCTATTGCAGGAGTGGGTTGGTTATTGTGGGAGTGGGTTAGCTATTGCAGGAGTGGGTTGGTTATCATGGGGGTGGGTTAACTATTGCAGGAGTGGGTTGGTTGTTGTGGGAATGGGTTAGCTACTGCAGAAGTGGGTTGGTTATCACTGGAGTGGGTAAGCTCTTGCAGGAGTGGGTTGGTTATCATGGGAGTGGGTTAGTTATTGCAGAAGTGGGTTGGTTATCACTGGAGTGGGTTAGCTGTTGTAGAAGTGAGTTGATTGTCGTGGGAATGGGTTAGCTACTGCAGAAGTAGGTTGGTTATCACTGGAGTGGGCTCCTGATACAAGGATGAGTTCAGTCCCCATGCCCCTGTCCCGTGTGTATGCTCTTTTGCCCTTCCACATCCTGCCGTGGGACGATGCAGCAAGAAGGTCCCTGCCAGATGTGGCCCCTTGATCTTGGATGTCCTAGCCTCTGGAACCATGAGCCAAATAAATCTCTATTTATTACAAATTACTATCCTCAGGTATTCTCTTATAGCAGCACAAAACAGATTAAGACAATCGTTGGATGGATGGATGGATGGATGGATGGATGGATGGATGGATGGATGGATAGATTAATGGATACATATAGAAATAGATATGCATCATCGAAGAAGTGTCCTCCTTGGGGAGAGAGGAGTAAACTCTCAGATTAAATTTTTTCACAATTAAAGCTTCCCCATGGAATGAGTTGCTTGGTGGCTAGGATGTAACAGAAGATCTTAATTTGGGTGTCCAATCTTCCCCAGCTATAATATTTACTACAATTACAATGTACATATCACGTGTCTTTCCCTAAGGTGAAGATGTGATCCTCATCATGCATAGCTAACCCCCTCCTCCTTTGCCTGTCCACATTATTCGGGCCAACCCAGATACTTTTCCATCATCTCTTATGATAGAATGAACAAGTTTCCTGATACTGCCTGAGGAGACATAAAGCCAGGTCTGCTGATTGTCTTTTTGGAAAGATTGTGCTTCTCACATACAAGAAGTGAGGCCTAGAGGAGAGCTCTCTCTTGCTCTGCTCCCTACAGTTTTAGACACAATCAAGTGAGGAAGTGATGTCTGGAGCTTAGGAGCCATCTTGCAACCATGAAGTGACAAGCTTCAGGAGGAAAAAATCGAGCACTAAAGATAGTAGTTCAGAAGAAGGGGAAGATGATGGTATCATTGAGCTGAGACCATTTATCTCCAGACTTCTTTTAAACAAAAAATTTCTCTATGATTTAAGCCACCATCTGTTGTGCTTTCTCTTACTTGCAGCTAAAAAGCGCCAGAGGTAGGCAGAGTTTATGTCTGTTCGCCAACAAACGTGTCTCCTGTCCTCAGCACAGTGCTTATCAAACAATGGGCATGCAATTAATGTTTGTCGCATAAAAGCAACATGGGGTGTTGGGTCTGGCTGAGAGAACTGAAGCACATAACTTTCAGATGCTACATACACCTGTTTTTCTAGGATTTTTCCATGTAGAAAGGCTTTGGCCCCAAATAAAAGTCCCTGGTTGCAGAGGCCATCAACTCTGCCTCTTCCTGTGAGTTGTTGGTGTCTTGAATGCTTTCTGGCTCCACGGCCTGAGATGAACCAAAGTAGAGCTTAGTGCAGCCAATGCAGGTGTGAATTCTCAAAACTGGATACTACTGTGGAACTTTACTTTCAGTTCTATTCTAGGAAAATTTTGGAAAGAAAAGCTTTGACAGATAAAGGACAGTGAAATTATTTGTGAAAATCATTCAATCAACCAATCACAACCCCTGATTATGTCAGACACATTTCTGGGCACCGGGGAAGAGATAGGAAGATACCATTCTTATAGTTTTCCTGAATTCTAAGTTCCCAGTTTCCTTTCTCTGCTTGTCTTCCATCCAAAAATGGGCTTAAAGAAATCATTTGGACCTGAGTGAGAAAATGTGAAGTTTCTGATGGATACCACTGTGATCACTTTCCAGAGCTGTATTTCATTTAGTTTCATGGTGTTTGTCAGAAAGTTTAAATGCATAACATAATTTAGACTGGGCATGTTTTAAAGACTCTTGTTCATCAAGACCACAATTAAATCTAATTTCTGACCCCAAGTGACAAACGCATACTTGGTGAGTGATGGGTATGGCAAACTCGGTCTCCCAGACAAGCAATACTCTCTTCTGAAAGCTCACAGGGCAAAGAAGAATTTACAAAAGGCCATTTGAAGAGGTTAATAAACATCTATTAAGTTATCTATATTCAGATGTTCTGAGAGAGGTGAGCTATTGAAAGTCGAAAATGGGCTGTATATACATCTTTGAACCAGAAAAACAGGAGAATATTGTCGACATGCCTGTGAGATTAAGAATGGGGTTATTTTTCTGCTTAGGACTTAGGAGAAGATATGAGATATTGAATAGATTCACCCACAAACCAGTAAGTACGTTTAGGTGATATATTCCTAGTGAAACAAATTTTAAGTCACAGTCTCAGCTGTGCAAGCGACGTGACTGCCTTTACACTTCTTGGATACGTTGTCAGGTTACAAAAACCTAAAGACATAGCAAACATATAAGCAATATAGACATATATTACCTCCATAAAAATTAACAAGAATGTGATTTTTTTTTGTATTTGCTCTTGGATATTTTTAAGAAATGAAACTTTTGGGTATAAAGTCATCTTTAAACATGCCGTGCCTTTATGTAGAGTGTTCAGTTTAAGAAAGAGTCATTAGCAATGTGTGAGGAGGATCACAGGGTTACTTCTGTCTCTTAGAGAAACTCAAGCTGCTAAGCCCCCGCCAAAGGAAAGCATGTCTATTCCCCACGGACTTCCAAAGTCCTAGTTCCTTGCATCCTGCGGGTCTCCTCCAGTCTCTTAGTGACCTTGTCCACATAGACAACAATGGCCCAGCAGCATCGAGTCCTCCTTCCAGCCAGTAGGAAAGGAAAAGAGGAAGTAGCACACAAGGCGATTTATCTTATGGATGTGACTCTGAAATTGTACAGACGTTCGTTCTCATCTTCCATTGGCTTGAACTTGGTCACAAGTCCACCCCTAACCATGTGCCTGTAGTGCGTATGTGCCCAGTCTACAGCTCGGGGGCTTTAGTGGTAAAAGAGAGGATGGGAAATAGAGTGTGGGAGATAATTAAGAGTCTTTGCCACAACCATCATCTCCAATCTCATTCTTCTACCCACTGTTCCATTGGGCGCTTCTGCCAGTATGTTTAATGTATATCTTTTACATAAATGTGTTTATGCTAATTTTACATAAATAGTGATAGTGGTATATCACTCCACTATTTCTTATTGAATTTGGTTTTAAGATTTATTCATACCAAGACATACCTGTATCCGTATCTATAGATACAAATGTATAACTGTCTATAACTGTATAGATAGGCATATAATATATAGATATATATACTATGTCTATATTATATATATAATATATACTAGATATCTATATAATATATATAGGTATGTAATATCTGTATGGTATATATTAGATCTATATAATTGTAGATATCTTATATGCTATATATTATATACTTCATATAATATATACTATATTTATATGATACACTATATTATTTTATAATATGTATAATATATTATATTATGTATTATATTATAAATATTATATAAATTATATATTTATAGCCCTATGTACATATCAATGTATCAATATAGATATAGCTATAGCAGTATGTTATATATCTAGATATATAGATATCTAGATAGATATATAGATATATAGATTAGTATATATATATTTATCTATAGATATATAGATATCTATGTACATCTCTGTAGTTGTAGATATACAGATATATCTATATAGATGTAGATATACAGACATAATAGTATTTTATCTTATAAATACATCTCGTATCCTTTTTATATATAAAAATATATATTCATTTGCGATCCACAGAAAAGAATGCCTGTTCTTTTATTGCACATTTTCCTGTCTGGACGTTTTTGTTGTTATTCCTTTTTCATTAGGATAAATGTTGTTGCAGTGAACATCTTTGTGCAAATCTCCATAAGAACATTACAAAAATATTCATGACCTGATGAAGTCCAGTAACTAAGTATATATCCATAAGAAATAATTTAGATGGGGCATCAAGACCACAATTAAATCTCATTTAATTGTGAATGCCCGTAAGAAATGGTTATATACTTAGTTACTAGACGTCAGGTTATGAGTATTTTCTGTTTTACCAAATACTGACAAATTCCTCTCCAATGTGGCTTTACCAGTTCAAAACCCCATCAGCCTCATATTAGAGCCCCGTTCCTCATTCTTGCTATCCTTAATACTGTCAAACATTTCCATTTGTACCAATCTAGTGGGTAAAAATTGCTACCTCTAGTTTTCCATAATGAAGATTAATTTCTATTTTGTGTCTCCCATTATATTTGCTGATAGAATTCTCGAGGTAATTTGGGGGTACTCATATTTTTAGAGGAACACTTATATAGCGGTGTGGTGGATGGACTACGTATAGCCTCCATGTGATTATTTTTAAGAGCCTTATCAAAGCATAATTTACATCCCATAAAATTCACCCCTTCTGAGTATACAAGTCAAAGACTGTTCGTGTATTTCCAGAGGACTGTAACCATTACCACAATTCCATTTCAGAAACTTTCTATCACCCCCAACAGATTCCTGTGAGCTTTTGCAGCCAATCTGTCACCTGTATCCCCAGTCAGCCACTAAAGTTTCTGTGATAGATTTGCCACTTCTGGATGTTTTCTGTAAATGAAATCATGCAGTATGTGGTCTTTTTAATGTTACGTGTTTGAGCTGGCGTGTGTCACATGTCATTTCTTTCATTTGTGGTCATTGTATGTGCACAATCCAGCACCGCTGAACCTTGCAGGCTACCCAGCCTCTACGCTGCTAGACCCTGCTTCTCACAATCCTCCCCACGGGCATCCCGCTGTCTCCCCCTTCTCCAGGATGGCCTATATTTGGGAGTACTTTATTCTACCTATCACAGGAACCTCATAATAGTTTCTAAGAATTCATGCAGGCCCCGAGAGGTCTAGCAGTTTCCTTAGTAGAGATTAGTGAGAAAAAAACGTATTGTCATTTTCGAGCCAACTGATCTCAATAATTGTATTGACCAACTGGGTCAAGTACTTGAGCTTCAGGGTAGTATTTCCATCCAGGCAGGCAGTCCTCATGGGCTCCTTTCATGTTCGGGGTTTGTATTCCCAGCTCTTACAAAAATGTATTGAGGGGAACAGTGGACAGCAGAGGATAAAATCTCTCCATGTGTCTGAGCAGAAAGTGTAATTGGCAGTAATAGCTGCAACTCCCGCTCAGAGGCAAGGTTTTTTCCACCCATCACTGAGGATTGTACAGTTTGATCAATGGCACGGCATCCTCCACCCATTGCTAAAAAACCTGCAGGGTCACAAAACCACTTTGAGAATGAAGCCATTTCATTCCATTTCTAATTTTGCCTTGTTAAGGGGCACATGGTGACTATGAAAACATTGTTGCTTTTTTAAATATCAATTTTAACATGATGATCCTGTCCAGAAAAATATTTCTACTTGACAGTGGGGTGGGTGTCTTTTCTGAGAAGTCTGACAGATGAGTGTGGGAGTTTCTGGGGGGATGTTTCTGTTTCCCGGGGAATGTCCCAGCCACAGTAACTTCGGTAACATTTCTCGGCTCTTTCTGTTGTATACCTGTCACTCCAAGTTTTGATGGGCATTTCTGAGTGATATATATTACCTGCAAGAGGAAAAACAACCTCCGTTTAGCGTGCGTTGCTTGCTCAAGTGTTTAAGCTCGCTGGAGTTTATTTATCTTCATGCCGGGAAGCCACTCAGGACTTTTCAGGATGAATTTTTGAAAAGTTTCTTAGGGGAGGTGAAAGACAGTGGTTCTTATTGAGCCAAGTTTCTGAGCAGCAGCCTAAGGCAATTATGTGAACTTGGCTCTCCTCAAAAAGAAAACAGGAAAGTCAAAGACTGGCCTGTTGCTATCTAAACTGAGGCAGGTTAAGTGTGCCTTCAGCAAACCCCTTAATGCGCTCTCAGCCACCACCTTCAGCCACTGCGATTCTGGAAAGAAACAGGAAAACATCCCCAAGAAGCCCCTGCATGTAAGTTTTGATCCATTAAACCAGTTGCTCCCCCCAAAAAAGATGATTGACACTTTTAAACAACATCCTGGATAGGGCAAGCATTGACTCATCCATTCCTTCACTCACTCACTCACTTACTCACTCATTCATTCACCCAATGTGTATTGCAAGCCTTCACAAACACACACACTGGGCAAACATGGTAAGGAAGACAAGGCCCTTGCCTTCAAATCCAAAATTTCAAGCCATGGGCTGAATTTGTTGCACAGGTAAAGCTTTGACTGGCCCATAGAGTGTGGTTTGAGCCATTTGAAAATGTTAATTACATGCCTTGTTTGAAAAATCCGGAACTTTCCCTCTAAATATCTGAGCTTCTAGCATCTTAGGAAAAAACAAAATCTGTTCATCCCAGGACTGTCTTTGTGCCTGTAACATAGATTGGAGGCACGTAGAGGTTGCCCTCTCCAGATGGGATGCATAGCCTCCAAGTTTATCATAATCTGACATTGACAACAGGAGTGCCATGCATCCTCAATGGGTCTCGTCTTTTATTTTCCTTGTATCTGGCCCTGTTATGTACTTGAATTACCCGTCAGTTTTTGCGGACATTCGAGTTTGCCATATTGGGTGTAGTGTAGATGTTTACAAATGGGAATATCACATCACAATGGCCCCAGAATATATGTGCATCAAAATCACTGGGGTGAAGGTTGGTGGGGGGGCTTGTTCCATCAAGGATGATGGGCCCTGGTCTGGAGTCCCTGATTTTGTGTATATGGTAGGGCACCGCGAGTCGGCATTTCTAACGAGGTCCCCAGCAACACAGCCGCCTCTGGCCCGGGGACCACACTTTGTGAGCCACTGACCTCTCAACATTTTTGCAGGGAGGGTGTTGTTAACAAATGCATGCTGCATGTGGGTGTGCAGGCCCATGAGACCAGAATCTCTTTGAGGAGGAAGGATCAGAGGAAAGGTCTCTAGCGTGCAAGTTCTGAAAATGCCTCCAGGGGACTCTGATTCCCCCAGTCTTGTTGTTCAGTCAGCTGGGAGCTTTTAAGAAATCCTGAGGCCAGGCAGGGGGCGGTGGCTCGTGCCTGTAATCCCAGAACTTTGGGAGGTCGAGGTGGGTGGATCATCCTGAGGTCGGGAGTTCGAGACCAGCCTGACCAACATGGAGAAACCCTGTCTCTATTAAAAATATAAAATTAACTGAGTGTGGTGGCACATGCCTGTAATCCCAGCTACTCAGGAGGCTGAGGCTG
The DNA here is from genome assembly GCF_007565055.1 of Rhinopithecus roxellana. Taxonomy (NCBI): domain Eukaryota; kingdom Metazoa; phylum Chordata; class Mammalia; order Primates; family Cercopithecidae; genus Rhinopithecus; species Rhinopithecus roxellana. The sequence goes on from NC_044558.1 coordinate 105,902,760, forward strand.
GAGAATCGCTTGAACCCAGGAGGCAGAGGTTGCAGTGAGCCATAATCACACCAGTACACTCCAGCTTGGACAGCAGAACGAGATCTATCTAAAAAAAAAGTAAAAAAAAAAAAAAAGAAATGTTGATGCCAGGGCTCTACCCCCAGAACAATTTAATCAAAATCTCTTGGAGTAGGACCCAAAAGGATATGCTGAGTTTTTGTTTTTGTTTTTAAAGCACTGCTGATGATATTAATGTGTTACCAGGGTTGAGAACTACTGGACTGGGGTATGACAAATGACGAGATCTTAGTCTACAGGGCAGGGGGAGAAATGCTGAATTCTGAGACCTCACTGGGCTTGTCCAGGCTCTGCCCGTACAGGAGAACCTTTTGAGGGTGAGGTTCTCTGTCTCTCATTGCTCTGGCTTAAATCTGAAGATAGCCATTTTGTTACTTTCTAAAAACTCTCAGTCCCTCTTCACATGCCTTCTCCCCTCCTAGAACTCCAGTTAGAGGCACGCCAGACCTTCTCCTCCTGTTCCATGTGTCTCTTTCTCTGCCTTCCCTTATCTCCCGAAGTTTGTTGTGGGAATCAAATCAGTTAATGCACTCAAGTTTAAACAGGTGTATTGCAAGCACACAATACATGTTATCTGTTGATAATTTTATTATTATTCCCTTATTATCATCGTGTGAGGAAAAGTGAGGGCTGGGGAATGAACAACTTCACTTAAGGAAAACAATGAAATTCCAAGAGTGCATTAATGACAAAAGATTGGGAATGACTTTATTAGAACAAGGGAGGAAGCAGCCATGAAAAGAATAAGGATCTAATGATTCAGTAGTTATAAGAATTAACAGTTATAGAGTACATACTGTACTATGTGCTAGATATGCATGTGTGTGTGTGAGTATTAGTGCCTTTTGAATCATTTAAATCTCGCAGATCCTGTGAGGGAGGGAATATTAAGCTCCATATTTTACAGATAAACTAAGATGGAGATAATGAAAGTCATGAACACCACATCCAACCAATAGCATAGAGCCAGGTGTTACTGCTAGGTGTTTTTGTTAGTGTCAGAGAATGCAGTAAGGCCCCTGAGTTCATGTCCTCCCTCCTGAGGCCTCCTTTCCATACAGTGCCCTGGGATGGAAGGACTTAATCAAGGTAGGGTCAGGTGATATGGACAGGGCAGAGCAAGTGGTCCCACAGTCACCAGCAGGACGAAGAAGGAGGACCAAGGAGAGAGGCCTTTGGAAGCAGCAGATAGGAGGTAGCTGCAGGCATGTGGAGACCAGGGGACCTTCTGGCTCCTTCTGTATCCAAAATCAGCATAACCCTGAACTTCTCAGGAACACAAACCACTCACTTTTTCTTTATGGTTAAGCCAGTTTAAGTCAAGTTGATGGACATTTTATCCATATGCTTTCTAGCAAATTCAGAAAGATCAGAAACCTGTTTCTGGTAAGGAGTGTGGACTCCAGCTTGCCATGGAAGGAAAGGTGGGACGTGAGGGTATGGACATTCAGCTAGGTAATTGTAGACAAGAAGTGGTCAGAGAGCAAATATTCTGGGCTTTGTGGGGCACATGGTTCCTGCCTCAATTATTCAAGTGGGCCGTTGTAATAAGAAAGGAGCCATGGATGATCTGTAAATGGAAGGATGGAATGGTGTTCCAATAGACTTCATGAACAAAAACAGACGGAGGACCCGAGGTGGCCCATGGGCCAAGATTGGTCAGCCACTGGTGTAGACCATGGTCTACAGAAAAGCTATTGGCAACTGGAAAGATAAGGAGCTTCCAGGAGCACTGGAAAGTGTGGCACACAACAGCGACAATCCCTGTCACACAGCCTTCTCCCTCCCCAGCTGGTCCTGTGGCAGGATGACAACAAAATGCCAGTGTGCGCCAACAGGAACGGCCACATCACAGCTCTCCTAGAAACACGTCAGTACGATGAAGGCACAGCTCAAACTGCCCGTGGTACAAGAGCAACTAAAAGCCTCACCGTAGAATCAAATGGACTGTTTTTCAATCTTTACTCCTCTCCTGGTCAGCTATTTGGCCTTGGACAAAAACCTAGCCACTCTCTGCCTCTGTTTCTTCAACTATTAGTGGAAGAAGTAATAGCCTCTACTTCAAAGAGTTGTTTAGGAACGAAGTGAGTAAATACTCATTTAGCACTAGAACACATACAGGAAAGGATCAATCTATGTTAGCTGTTATTATTTATAACATGGTATGACTGTTAGTATTTGCATTTGCATTAGTGCTGGCATAGTGTTAGCAATGGCACTGTTGGTGTTAGTGTTCCTATTAATATTAGTATTAGTTTAAGTGTTGGTATTGGTGTTTGTATTAGTGTTGGTGTTAGTATTCTTGTTAGTGTTGGTGTTGGAGTTAGTGTTGGCAACACTAACGTTCGTGTTGGTGTTAGTGTTGGTGTTGGCATTAACATTAGTGTTAGTATTAGATTGGTGTTAGTGTTGGTATTATTGTTAGTATTGGTGTGGGTGTTCCACTTAGTGTTGGCACATAGTATTACTGTTAGTAGTTTTGGTGTTAGTGTTAGTATCGGCACTTGTGTTAATATTAGTGTTTGTTAGTGTTGGTGTTAGTATTAGCCTTAAGGTTTGTATCAATATAGTGTCAGTGTTGGTGTTAGCGTTGGTGTTAGTACTAGTTTTACTGTTAATGTATTAGTCTTGGTGATAGTGCTTGTATTAATATTAGTGTTAGTGTTAAATTCGTCTTGGTGTTAGTGTTAGTCTTGGAATTAGTGTTAGTATTCATGTTAGTGTTAATATTCGTGTCAGTTTTGGTGTTGAATTTAGTCTTGCTATTAGTGTTTGTATTAGAATTAGTGTTAGTGTTAATATTATCAGTGCTGGATTGGTGTTAGTATTGGTGTTGGTGTTAGTGTCGGCACATGGCATTAGCATTAATGTTAGTATTACTGTTAGTGGTGGCATTAGTGTTAGTGTTATATTGCCACTGATGTTAGTATTATTGTTAGTGTTAGCACTAGCGTTAGTGTTGGCACATAGAATTAGTACTAGTGCTGGCGTTAGTGTTAGTGTTGGCATTAACATCAGTGTTAGTGTTAGAGTGGTGTTAGTGTTGGCACATAGTATTACTGTTAGTGTTGGCGTTAGTGTTAGTAATATGGTTGGTGTTGGTGTTAGTGTTTGTTAGTGTTGGTATTAATGTTGGTGTTTACGTTAGTATTAGTGTTAGTGTCAGCACTGGCATTGGTGTTAGTGTTAGTATTGGTGTTGGAGTTAGCACATAGTATTAGCACTAGCGTTAGTATTAATATTAGTTTTGGCGTTGGTGTTATATTAGTGTTGGTATTATTGTTAGTGTTGGTGTTGGAGTTAGTGTTAGTGTTGGCACATACCATTGGTGTTGGTGTTAGTATCAGTGTTGATGTGGGCATTCATGTTAGTGTTAGTATTATATGGGTGTCGGTGTTAGTGTTCGTGTTGGTGTTTGGTGTTTGTCTTAGTGTTGGCACATAGTATTACTGTTAGTATTAGTATTAGGGTGAGTATATTGTTAGTGTTGGTGTTAGTGATAGTGTTAGCATTGGTGGTTTTGGTGTTGGTGTTAGTGTTAGTGTTGGCATTGGTGTTAGTGTTAGTATTATATGGGTGTCGGTGTTAGTGTTCGTGTTGGTGTTTGGTGTTTGTCTTAGTGTTGGCACATAGTATTGCTGTTAGTATTAGTTAGTATTAGTGTGAGTATATTGTTAGTGTTGGTGTTAGTGATAGTGTTAGCATTGGTGGTTTTGGTGTTGGTGTTAGTGTTAGTGTTGGCATTGGTGTTAGTGTTAGTATTGTTGTTGGTGTTGGCATATAGTATTTGTGTTTGTATTATGATTAGTATTAGTGTTAGCATTGGAATTGGTGTTATTGTTAGTGTCAGTAGTGCTGGCATTAGTTTTGGCACTGGTTTTAGTGTTAGTGCTGGCATTAGTGTTAGTGTTAGCATTTGTTTTGGTGTTGATGTTAGTGTTAGTATCCTCCGAGGGTTGAGAAGTAGACAATTATGTTGTTCTTATTTCATGGTACTTTAGCAACTGATACAGTTTCCAACAATTGGGCAAGAGAATGTTCTCAGTTCCATTAAAGAGTGTCGCATATCCTCCTGTAAACATGAGATCAAGGGTGTGTGCTGCCATAAGCTAGCTGGTCACTCAGGCCAGTGCCACTATGAGCCAGCAGGAAAGTGACTGTCCCAATAAGCCATTTGTAAAGACAGATCAGAGACAGGAGCTAAAAGGAGCAGGTGGGGAACTGTGTGCAGTGTGAGGTGCCCCGGCTGCGGTGGATGTTAGCTGAGAGGTCCCAGCACTCACTCTAAGGTGTTGATCTTTCTGGGGGCCTCTCTGTGCAATGTCAGAATTGATCCCCAGCCTCTTCCCCCATAGATCTTTTCTCCGGAGAGTCAGTTAAGTGTGCACCAGGGGTTTGGCTGCTGGCTTGTTGCTCTCTGAAATTCACAGTCATAAAATATGCAACAGAAGATATTGTTTGCCTTCTGAGCAAACAATTCAAACTCTAAATTATTAAACCTGAAGATAAAATGGAGAGACATTTTTAGCAGTTAATCTTGCGTCCTTTACTCTCTTGTCAGAACATGGAAAATTTGATTTGTGTTTTCAACTAATTCTTGCTGCATAGTTAAAGAAAGAAGGAAATTCCAATTTTTTTCTCTTGTAAATCAACCAGTTATATAGCACTCACTAGGCTGGTTGGTGGTCAGGAGGTAAATGAACAGTCTGTTTATTTTCAGGTCACTGGGAATAACCAAGATGTAAAACTCTTTTCCTCTAAGTGTCCTAGTAAATGTATAATCCAGTATGTTTAAGAAGTACTTTAGGGCCAAGCGCAGTGGCTCATGCCTGTAATCCCAGCACTTTGGGAGGCCAAGGCGGGCAGATCACCTGGGGTCAGGAGTTCGAGACCAGCTTGCTCAACATGGCAAAAACCCTATCTCTACTAAAAATACAAAAATTAGCTGGACATGGTGGCACACACCTGTAATCCCAGCTACTCAGGAGGCTAAGGCAGGAGAATGGCTTGAACCCGGGAGGCAGAGGTTACAGTGAGCTGAGATCGCACCACTACACTCCAGCCTGGGTGACAAGAGCAAAACTCCATCTCAAAAAAAAAAAAAAAAAAAAAAAAAGAAGAAGCACTTTAACAGTTTAAAATGCTCATTTGGATGGCAGGATGGACAAAACTGTGGATTCATAGGATGTTTTGTTATAATAGACAATTTGAGCTGAATGGGACTGTTTCAGACTGCGTGAAGAAATAAACATTTCTGTTGCAGGGGGGCTGATGGGCTCAAATCTAGTCAATGGGAAAGCTGCTTCCTTTTATAGAAACTCAGAAATTCTTAACTAGAAATTCTTCACTAGGATTTTGACATGGAAGCATGTGCTCTGAAAAGATGGGAATACGGGGGAGTGTTGCCCCATGCTTCACAGATCGTCACGTATGTGGGAATGCATCACCTGGAGACTGTGTCTGAATGCAGATCCTGACTCAGGAGGTCTGCAGTGGACCAAAGTCTGCCTTTCTAACCAGGTCTAGGGATGCTGGCCCATGGCGCACACTTGGAGTGGTCAGGGACTTAGCTTGGGAAGAAGTGAAATGGATCTCTTTTCCCTTCTAAAATAATGTGGACGTGGTTACAGCCCCTCCTGGGTCACTTCATCATCAATATCATCAATCCGCAGAAAAAAAAAAAAAAAAAGAAAAGCAGAGGATTGTTATTTCATTTGTTTTCCAGGAGCCATGAGTTTTGAGACTTTTTTTTTTTTTTTTTTTTTTTTTTTTTGTCTGAAGAGAAGACTTTAAAAAGTGGTCTACAGCCCCGGGAGTTCTGCCTCATGTTATTTATGTTTTTATTTATTTTGTCTTTTGAGATTTACCTCGGACAGTGCGGTGGAGCCCATCCATCCATGACATAATTTGTTGCCAGCCACCATTTGTTTATTTTCACTTGTTTGTTTTGTTGTGTTTAAGTCACTGTTAAAGTTTCAATAAGCTCTTTTAAATGTTCAGTAGTTGACTTGGCAGCTGAGTGCTGCATTTTCATTTTTATACATAAGGTTTGGCTAATTAAAATGTCCTCCACTGTTGGTGCAACTTCTCTTTACTCATGAAGAGCATGTGTTGTGCAAGCCTTCACAGCATTTCTCAGATCTTTTTTTTGCAATGTGTTATGTATTTTCAGCAATTCAGGCCTGAGCTCAGTGAGAGAGTCTTCTACAAAGTTTATGAGGTTCTACAGCTTTCGGGAGGCAGAGGATACTGGGTGACGGCGGTGTTGTCTGACCCAGTGTTCCTCAATTCTGGGTCCTTATGGGAATTATCCGGGGATGACCTGGGCCTGTCCAGACTGAGTGAATCAGGCTCTCTGGAATTTGGGACCCGGTCTTCTGTACTTCTTAAGCTCTCCACGTGAATCTGATGCCCAGTGAAGGCGAGAACCATTGTGCTAATCAATGCAAATCTCAACTTCAAAAAAAAAAGGTTGCCTAGAAGCCAGTCATGGTGGCTCACACCTGTAATCCCAGCACTTTAAGAGGCCAAGGCAGGTGGATCACTTGAGGTCAGGAGTTCGAGACGAGCCTGGCCAATATAGTGAAGCCCTGTCTCTACTAAAAATACAAAAATTAACTGAGTGTAGTGGCATGAACCTGTAATCCCAGGCTGAATCAAGGAAATCACTAGAACCCGGGAGGTAGAGGGTACAGTGAGCCAAGATCACACCACTGCATGCCAGTCTGGGCCACAGAGTGAGACTCCCCCTCAACAACAACAACAAAAAGATTATCTAGAGGATTGACTTGAAATGTAAAATGTAGGGTTTACATGAGGTCTAAAATGGGCATTTCTGTATTTCTGTTGATTATGTGTCAGTGCTACACACTGAGGGCTGGTGGGCTTAGTATTTTTCAGCCTTTCCAGTGAGCAGCTAAGAACTGCATTTCCCAGGGTCCCTTGCAGTGAGGCTTTCTGGGTGTGATTTAGACTTCCCCAACCAGAGGCACACATACAAATTTACATTTGGAACGTAGGTTGCATGGGGAGAGAGGCAGCATATCTTCCGTTGCTGGTGCACACGATAGTGGGCAGCTCAGATGGGCAGCTCCTGATTTGGTGGGCAGCCTGCTGGACTCCACAGCTCCGTAATGGGGTCAGAAGCAGAGAAGCAAACTCCTCATTGTGCTTTGGGAGTTATTCCTAGAAGCTAGAAACAGCCTAGTGACCCAGTGATCCTGTGTGTCATTAATATTTTTCTACAGAGTGGGTTGTGTCCTCTGCCACTAGGCCCAGACCAACAGAAAATACACACAGGAAGGTCCAGATTGAATAACAATTCTACCAAAAGACTGAGCAGAAACACAGACTGCAACAGCACCACCGGCCATAAAATCAAACTAGGACTTCTCCTCCTCCTCCTGTCTTCGGGTATATGGCTCTCAGTGCAATAGATTGAGGTCTAAACATGTGTTCCCCCCAAATCTCACTTTTGACTTTTTCAAAAGCCTGCATATTCCTAAAAAAGAGCCCAGCTTTCTAATTCCCTTGCAAGGTAGACAAATGAGACGCTATGGTGTAAAAATGGACTTTTTGTGCTTAGAATGAGGGCCTCCCTCTTCCCTCTTTGGCCAGTTCCCTTGAATCAATATTTTCGTTTACACTTGAGATTTAGGACTGTATGGTGTATGTTATCAAATGATCAGGTTTCCTGCAGTAGATGGGCTGCACCTTCCATAAACCACCTACCTAAAAGCCATCTTGCTGGAGGATCCTCAGATCTGGCACCATCTTTCAATATGATGGACAACTAACAATTATTATTTTGCTAGAGCAAGTCTCTAAGCTGTCAGTATTGCCTGGAGAGGCTTTTCCAGTGATGATTATAGTAATACTTGGGAATTGAATACCCCTTGTCAACTTAATGGACGGGAAGGAATTTAAGTGCTAAAAAAAACTGTGATCAGATGTTCTCATCTTGATTAAAATGGGAGCAGCTTGAAAGGTGATAAGTTTCAAAGAAAGAGCCTTGTAAACCAGTCTCTGAGTTTATGTTTGGTTACCAGATAGAAGTGAGAAGGTTTGATATTTAAATGGACTGCGGGATTTAAATCAATTTTTGGTGGTAGAATGGAAATTTCACTTGCTGCTGAAATTTAATAGGTTTTCAAAATACAGACTTGTACCACCAGCAACAGCTTTTTAAAGAACACAGTAGAATGAGAATTGATGATCTACAATCGCACACAGCAATAGCTCATGTTCAGTGAAAGAAGCCAATCACAGGAGCACACGGTCTGTGTAATCATTTACATAAAGTGCCCAAACAGGCAAAACCAATGGATGCTTTCAGAAGCCAAGGAAGTGGTTATGCTGGGCAGTGGGTAGTCAGTGGAGAGGAGCCTCTGGCACCCTGGTGATTTCCTGTGATTGGTGCGGATGCTGATTACAAGAGGAAATTCATTTGGTGCAAATTTGTCAGGCTCCATACCTATACCACGTGTGCCTTCCTGTAGGTTTAATATACCTCAGAAAGAAAGGAGAGGAGAGGAGAGGGGAGAGGGGAGAGGGGAGAGGGGAAAGGGGAGAGGGGAGGGGAGAGGGGAGAGGGGAGGGGAGAGGGGAGGGGAGAGGGGAGAGGGGAGAGGGGAGAGGGGAGGGGAGAGGGGAGCGGGGAGAGGAGACGGTCTGAGAAATACAAAGAAGAGTGCAGAGAACGCTGAGTCAGGCTGCGTGGAATCTGATCCTGGCTTTCCACTCCACAGCCACAGAACCTTGGGGACAATCTCTCAACCTGATTGTGTTTGAGTTTACATTTCATGCAAAATGGGAATCAATAAAAATTTACCTATGAGATGGCAGTAGGCTCTCTGGAAGTGTTTCTTTAATAAAGTCTTAAAAAACAAAAAGGATGTCCCAAACCTGATCACAGTGAAAAGCTGCAATTTCGAGTTGCTTGGAAATGTGAAAAGAAGTGTTTTCCAATATTCTCAAAGGTAGATAATCCTTTCATGAGTCATTCAGAGCCTAATCTCCCTCTTTTTCTAGGTTTTATTTGGCAACTTTATCACTGCTTATTTGTATAGCTCTAAGAGCTCATAGGAGAAAAGAAGAAATAAAATACTAATTGGCATAGTTGCTCTCAATATCAACTTTGGCTTAAACAGAAAATGCAGAGCCAGCAACGATGGTTTTGAACGCAGTGGGCTTCTGGGATTGCCTGGATTTTATCCATATCCTTTACTCCTTTTCTCATTTCACTGGAGTGATCAAATGACTGGAATGATTTGTGTCAAAGTTGCTACTACCAGGCTTGAAGGAGGTCTTTGATAATTTAGGAGGCCATACAAATCACATTCTTTACACACTTATCCAAACAGCCAACTGACACAATTCTCATAGGATTCAATATCCATTTATTTATTTAGAAAGATTTCATCTAGCAACAAAAAATGGATTGAACTAATGACATACACAACAGCTTGGAAGAATCTTCAGAAAGTTATGCTGAGCGAAAAAAAATTCTAGTTCTAAAAGGTTACATACTGTATAATTCCACTTATGTAACATTTTTGAAATGAGGTAAAGTTTTAGAGATGGGGAACACAATAGTGGTTGCCGGGGATTAGGGATGAGGGTGGGGAACAGGAGAGGGCGAGGTGACTATGGAAAGGCCACAGGAAGGAGCCTTGTGGGGATAGAACTGCCAAGTGTCTCAACTGTGGTGATGGAGACACAAACCAACACATGTGATGATATGGTATAGAACTAAATAGACGCAGACACACACACACACATACACCGTCTGCAACTAAAACCGCGAAATCTAAGATCTGTGGATTATTTTAGAGTCCATATGCTGACTGTGATATCGCACTACAATTCTAGAAGATGGTACAATTGAGAGAAGCTGGGCAAAGGGCGAAGGATCTTTCTCTAATATTTCTTACACCATCATGTGAAACTACAATTTTATCAATATAAGTTACAATTAAAAATACTTATCAATATGATGAAAGTGGAGACTTTGAGTATCCATCATTTTAAAATCACTTCCTATTATAAATGGACATTTTTTTCTAGACGTTTGCCTGCTAAGCGAATTCTCAGGTTAATGAGCAGTTTATTATGCATTTGTGTAAGTTTTTAAAGCTGTATCTTGTTATTAATTGCAGTTTCATGTAAATGGATGTTATTACCATATTCTATTGAGTCTAAAATACCATCAATAATAAAATGCATTATTACTTTGATGAGCAATAAGATGAAAGTTGTGTCATTTCAACTATAACACAATGTTTTATTTTTGTACTTAATGAAAGGTCTCTTTTAGACTCATTTAGACTCAACTTTTTGAAACATATGTCACTCTTATGTATACATAAAAGTGAAAAAAAAAAGTAAAATGAATTGCTTATGGCATTTCCAACCTCTCCACGTTGAGTGTAACTTTTCTGAATCACAATTGTAAATTATCACAACCCGTTTCCCAAAGTGCGGCCTTCTTACCTCAACAGGCAGCATTTTGTGAAAAGGATTCCCGACTATTGTCTTCAGAATTTCTTTCCCAGAAATCACCACTCCTACACGTCAGATGTTGCCACTATGTTGGTATTAACAGGAGATGTGAGTAGACAGATTTCAGAACACACCAGGACTTGTGCTCCTCCCTGAAAGGTTCCTTGCAGTGGGTTGATGATTACATTGTCAAAGGGTTGCAGTCGCCCAGTGACAGCACCAGTAAAAACAGTCAGATTCACAGGTGCACAAAGACATCATCGTGCCAGGTTCAGAGACGTTAAAGACTCAACTATGCCAGGATAGGATAGGCCAGGGTGTACTGAAATCTGGACATATGTCATTACCACTACAAATGTGTCAGGTAATGTAGGTCTTACGATTAATTCTCAAACAGCTCGACAGTTGTGTTTGCCAGTTATTATCAGTCCAGATGTCTTGCTGTGGACAGAGACATCTTTTCATTCATTCATTCATTTATTCATAGTTCATTAGTGGTTGCTGTCTCCTAGGAGACAGACGCTGCTCTAAACACTGTGCAGTCTCTTTCCTTCTTTCTGTTCTTACCAAGTACAATGATTAAGCCTGTAATTTAACCACCCATATATTCCTGACTCTGCGTGTGTGTATGTGTTTATCATTGACAGCAGAGTTGTGGCCAAATTCAGATCTCAAATAAACAGTACTGAAAGACAGGACTAACTAGTGTTTCCATGACATTAAATCACATATTAGAATGAAAGCTTTCCCCAGGATAACATATTTCCATCATTTATTACCCATAATCAGATTCATTAAACATAATCCATTGATGAATTAAAAGCATATTCTCAGGAGGCCTATCTGATTAAGTGTCCCCTTCTTCTTGAGTGATGACTCCTGACAACATCCGCAGGCACATTGTGGTTGAAAAGAATGCTTAGAGATTGCATTTGTTATTTACCTCTCTGAAGCCGCTTAAGACATTTCAAAATTTACACCATCAACGGCCGCCATTCCTGTTGACTGAACTTTCCAGTGGAATCTAAGTCCCCATTGAAAAAGTACAGGAAGCAATAATGGTGCTGATGGCTACATTTTAAAATCACTCAGCTCTGCCACAGTTCACCGAGCTTCTATAGCAAGTAAATGGATTCCTGCAAGTGGCTAAATGGAAAACGGAGCGTCACTCTTCCATTGAGAACCAGCCAGGAGCTATGACCACATTTGCTTCAGGGCAGACAGCCCTGAGGAGGAACTAGCGAAGCATGGAGAGACCCCATTATTTAATTTTCTGTTTCAGCCAAAGCTCTCTAGCTTTCAACTACCTTTGAAATTATTCGTCTCAGTTTCCCCCTAAAACCTTTGATTAGCTCCTGAGAAATCTACTCCTAGCTATTGAGGACTTTAAAAGTGTCTGCATTTCAGAACACAGCCTGACCACAGCTTTCAATTAGTTTCAAGAGTGCTGGGTGGTGAAACTGCTCCCGGAGAGCTGCCTAGCTGAAAGTAGCATTGCTTTGATCAGTGTTGGAATATCCATGTTAGACATGGAAGATGCCTCCGAGGCTGGGCTCGCCTGCCTCTACAAAACTGGGCTGATCCACGTGCGTGTTCTCACCAGTGAAACATCCTCTCATCTTTTAATTACAATCCCCTTTGAGGTGTGGGGTACCTAATTGTTCTCCAATATATTTTGAAGTTTCACTTTGAGGAAATGATTATTTCAATATGGTCTTAAAAGAGAAAAGAGGCTGTAGTGATTAAATGTCTTTGAAAGGGATATGTGCAAATTTCAGGACATTGTTCATCAATAGCAGAAACTGTCAAGATGACAGGATAACACGGTGTGTTGACTTGTGTGAAGATGGTGATCCCAGGTCAAAAATACTAAAGATAATCTTTTATCGCTTATACCTGACTTCATTCCACAAATGATTTAAAGTGACTAGGTTACCATATTTAACCATAGAAAAGTAAAATAATTACTTAAGGGTGTCCACATGGAAGGAAAATATGAATGGAAAAAAGGAAAACCAAGTCAGGATGCATAACACTAATCACACCATGTGGGTCTGCACAGTCATGGAAGGTGGACCATGTATTTCTTTGTAAATATTCTCATGCTCAACAGACAAAAGAAGGCAATTGAGTCAAAGATTTACATTCACAAAATGAAACCAGCCTAGTTCCTGGAGAGATGCACAGTTCCTCTTAATATCAGGACCAGAACAAGATTCCTTTTGTGGATCCTCACAAAAGGGACACTGGAATATGGTAGACCATCCCCTTGGCAACATCTCAGCAAGTACGAAGAACAGTTAATTTTATTCTGCTGTTTGTTTTAACAGAATTTCTCAATGGAAATGGAGAAATTATTGCATATGCTTTTCTCAAAGCTTGGAATGCTCTTCTTCAAGACAACCCTGTCTTGAATTATGACACCTTGGAAATGCCCAATCCCCACAGAAGCCTTCTGTGTGAGTCTGCTTGGGCTGCCAAAACAAAGCACCACAGGCTGGGAGTGCTTCACCAACAGGAGTTTATTTTCTCACAGTTCTGGAGGCTGGAAGGCCAAGATCAAGGTACAGGCAGGGTTGGATCCTTCTGAGGCCTCTCTCCACAGCTTGTAGATGCTGCCCTCTCCCAATGCCTTCACATGCTCTTTCCTCTGTGTGCATCTGTCTCTTAATCTCTTCTTTTAAGGTCACCAGTCGTATTAGGGTAGGACCTGTTAAAAAGGTAAACTGAGACACAATACAATGTTTAAAGAGTTTGTCTGATGAAACAGGAATTCATGAATTGGGCAGCTTCAAACCAGAAGTGCTTCAGGAGCTCCACTGAGCAAATGCAAGATAGAGGCTTATGTGACACACATGGAAATAAAGCAAAGGAAACATTTAGTGGGTTACATTTGTATAGTTGCCTTCTTTGCTCCATTCCATTGGAAAGCCCTTAGTTGTATATCTGTTGGTTGCTTCTGACTGGTTGAACTTAAGTTCTATTTTTCTTTAACACACATTTACAAGAAATAACTCAAGTTTCATTTATGTTTGCAAAGCAAGCAAGATTAAGGTCACTTATGAAGCCTAACCACTTCTGTCTGCTCAGGGATTCTTCAGGACTAGTCTGCATTTTAATTTACTTTTAACAGACCTGACCCTAATGACCTCCTTTACCCTTACTTGTTTAAAAAGCCGTGTCTCTAAGTCATCACATACTGAGGTACTGGGGGTTAGGGCTTAAACTTACAAATTTAGCTTGATATGGTTTGTCTATGTCCCCACCCAAATCTCATCTTGAATTGTGTCTCCCATAATCCCTTTGTGTTGTGGGAGGGAGCTGGTTGGAGGTAATTGAATCATGGGAGCAGCAATCTCCCTGCTGTTCTCATAATAGTGAGTTTGCATGAGATCTGGTGGATTTATAAGGGGCTTTGCTCCTTTTACTCATTCTACTTTTCCTTGCCACCACCATGGAAAGAAAAAAGGACGTGTTTGCTTCCCTTTCTGCTATGATTGTAAGTTTCCTGAGGCCTCCCCAACCATGCTGAAGTGTGAGTCCATTAAACATCTTTCCTTTATAAATCACCCAGTCTTGGGTATGTCTTTATTAGGAGCATGAAAATGGACTAATACAGAGCCCATGGCACCTTTCTTGGCCACCCTATTAAAAATGGGATTGTTGTATTTCCCCCTGAAAAGTTATAGCTGTCTTTTTTCTCCAGGAACCAGAGTCCTGATGCCCACATTTATCTCTGAAATGTTAACATCACATTCTCACCCTAGTTCCAACCAGGCGTCACTGTTTCCGCCCTAAAATGTTTAACACCACTTGTTTCCAACTCTGGGTGCTTGTAAGATTCCTTGGGAAGCTTTAAAAATAATTATTGTCAAGTCTCTAGTCCAGATCAATTTAAAATAAGAACTTCTGGGGCTGGGCTCAAACATGAGTTTGTAAAACTCTCAGCTTATTTTAACATACTGAGAGAGCTGAGAACCACAGTTTAAATCGGTAGCGCCACGTTGCAGTCACCCAGATGCTTTTGAAATCCTGGTACTAGGCAACGTCTCAGACGAATGGAATCAATACTTCTGGGATGGAGACCCAGGCTGAGTCATGGCATGTATTTGCTGTATGTTCTGATGTCCTGGTATATGATTCTACTGGGCTGTCCAGGTTGAGGACAACTGATTTCAAAGGCATACTCTCCATACTTCCTCCACAAATCTCAGAAGATTAATTCCTCCATACATTTTGGTTTCCTTTACAGCTAAAACATACAAACAAAAACCCAGCAGTTCTCAAGTGCTTTACGTTTGAATCATGGGAGGAATTTTTTAAAATACCAAGGCACACCCAATGCATATCCCAGACCGATTAAGTCAAACTCTCTTCAGGGTGGGACTCCAGCATCAGTCTCACCTTATTACACAGATGATTCCCAATAGGTAGCCAACATCATAAACCACTGTTCTAAACCCCAGTTTTGTCTGTGGTGTAGACGCAACCACAGATGCTTAGCCTGAACCGTAAAATCTCATGATTGGGCTGTTTGTCAATTGTTCTGTGTTTACTAACTGCTGTACTGAATAATTTATTGAATTATTAGAAGGCTGAGCATAATATATTTGATGTTGATTTATCATCTCCCTTGCAGAAAGTGGCACATTCCTGTTGAATTTGTTGTGGGAGAAATGATGGGAAATAAAGAAAGCTGGACTGCAGAGCAGAGTGTTGTGGCTGAGATTTACACCACTTTGAAAATCCCTCTGGTCCATCATGCAGGGATATGGTTCACTGAAGTGTTTAGAGTAGGTCAGGCCCCTGAGAAATGTGCCCCTGGTAGGGAGGGTGCCAGGTAGGGACTGCTCTGATGTCCTCTAGCTAGAAATATTTCACCTCTCATGGCTTGTGGGTGGACTGTTCTCCAACCAGTGACCTTAAGGCCCCGCCCAAGTACAGTTTTTGCACCAGTGTATTCCAAATCACTGCCACCATACCAGCCTCCATCCTCTTTCTCTGCGGCGTCTTGACATATTGTTGGGTCCTCAGGTTATTGATGTTGAGTAAGGCAAGCTGTGTCTAACAGTCTTGGAGCAAACTTTGGTGTCCTTGCTGGCCACGTGGAAAGCTTCATGCTGTGGCTGTTAAGGGAAGTACTCACAGGCAGCCTCTAGAAAACGTCTCGCACAGCCTTGGGTGGCACCTTGCTTCCTGAAAACAAGGCTGAACGTCTATGCCATTGTTCTGTTCCTCCACCTGCTCCCTTTGGCTCCAGCCTCTCACTTCTCACACAGAGACCTCTGAATCCTCTCTAAATTCACCTTCCACTCCTTCCACTCCCAGCCCAAGGCATCTGTTATGCACTGAATGTGTCACTCCCCAAATTCATCTGTTGACACCCTAACCCTCAATGTAACTGTGTTTGGATATAGAGCTTTTTTAAGGTAATTAAGGTTAGATGAAGTCATAATGGTGGACCCTAATATGATAGGATTGGAATCATTACTAGAAGAGGTGATCTGTCTCTCTCTCTCTCCTTCCCTCTCTCTGTCTCTGACGTGTGAGGTTATAGTGAGAAGGTGCTGCGCACAAGCCAGGAGAGCCCTAATCCTCACCTGACCATGCTAGCAATCTAATCTCAGACCTTCTCTCTTCCAGAATGCTGAGAAATAAATGTCTGTTGTTTATAAACCACTAGTCTATGGTATTTCATTAGCTCCTCCAACTGACTAAGACAGCATCTTTACTCTTTGGGGAATGAGGGAACCTCATTCTTACACATTCCTTTTTATTCTTTATTACTTTCATTTATGTATTATGTTGCTATTTCCCTGAGGCCTTAGGCTTTAGAAACCAGGAATTGACTCATTTTTTCTTGCCTTCCCAGAAGCACAAATCACCAAGTAGTCTCTCTGCCCCAGTGGAGCAAAGGGAAGAATGGGAAATCAGATGATAATCAGTTTTTCCAAAATGTTACTTCGCCAAATTTTTAGGCCATTTGGCTTTATTTTATATCTTGGAGTTTTTAAGGATGCATGTGGTCTTTTCTTTCCAGACTTAGATGAAATGCAGTACAGATGAACCCACTGAACATAGGAAGGAAATGTGTATTGGCATGCCTGCTTTTAAATATGCTGCCTGCCTGCTTTTAAATTTTTAAAACAAAATTATGATGCTCCGAGCAACTAGTCTAACTTTTTATGAGACCCAAACTTTTATCACTTAAATGCAGTTATTATTGGAATGAGGGTTGGAAGGTGGGGTGGGGGTGAGTCAAGTCCATTAGAAGGATTTGTTCATGTAAAAGATGAAGTGCTGTCATATTCCACAAGGTCCTGTTTCAAATGCTCTTGTTCAAATACACACACCTGCACAGGAGCTTGGCACCTGACTTTCTACGTATTTGCAATAGTGTGTTATTCCAGGCTTTGACCTAGGAAGTCGGTCTGTCTAACAACAAGCAGGTTCCTGGTTTTTTTTTTTTTTTTTTTCCTATGATCCTTGTAACAACCACAAACTTAGTGGCTTAAAGCAGCGGTCCCCAACCTTTTTGGCACCAGGAACCAGTTCCGTGGAAGACAATTGGTCCACAGACCAGTGGAGTTTGGGGATGATTCTGGGATAATTCAAGCACATTACCTTTATTGTGCACTTTATTTTTATCATTCTTACATTATAATATATAGTGAAATAATTATACAACTCACCATAATATAGAATCAGTGGGAGCCCTGAGCTTGTTTTCCTGCAACTAAATGGTCCCATCTGAGGGTAATGGGAAACAGTGACAGATCATCAGGCATTAGATTCTCATAAGGAACACACAACCTAGATCCCTCACATGCATAGTTTGCACTACAATATAGTATCCCTGTAGTGCGAACAACAGGGTTTGCACTCCTTTGAAAATCTAATGCCATTGCTGATCCTGATCTGACAGGAGGTGAAATGCGGGTGGTAACATGAATGATGGGAAGCAGCTCTAAATACAGATGAAGCTTCACTCACTAGCCTGTGGCCTCCTACCATGTGGCCTCCAATGCCACTGCTGATCCTGATCTGACAGGAGGCAGAGCACAAGTGGTAGCATGAACGATGGGGAGCGGCTGTAAATACAGATGAAGCTTCCCTTGCTAGCCCACCACTCACCTCCTATCTTGTGGCCCAGTTCCTAACAGGCCATGGACTGGTTCTGGTCCACGGTGCAGGGATTGGGGACCTCTGGCTTAAAACAATACACATTTACTCTCCTGCAGTTGTTCTAGAGTCAGAAGTCTGAAGTCAGTCTCACTGGGGTAAAGGAAAGCTGTTGGCAGAGCTAGTTCCTCCTAGAGGCTCTGAGGAATAATCTGTTTCCTTGGCATTTCCAGCTTTGGATTGGAGGTTGCCCACCCACCCTGCTAAGGATCCATCTTCTTTGCTCAGTCTGCTAATTCAAATGCTAATCTCTTCCAGAAATATCTTCACAGACACACCCAGAAACAACATTTATCAGCTACCTGGACATCCCTTAGCTAACTTAAGTTGACATATAAAATTACCATCACACTGGCTCACATGCTAACTATCACAACAACAGGAATGCTGGCATCTCAGGATCTGGGCTGTGGCATGTATCTCATCCACCAGAACATGCCTCACAACTCATGGTTGTGACACAGCAAGAAACATGGGGACAGACAAGACTTGGAAAGTCTCTTGATATCATCACACAATGAACTAGGTTCAGCAGATATGTACAGCTATGTATAGACGTCCATGTTTTCCAGTTCTAAACACCCCATCGTATCATCATCATCACCATCATCATGATCACCATGATCACGTTATCATTGTCACCATCATCATTATCATCAACACCATCATCACATCACCATCATCATCACCACCATCATCACCATCACCACCATCTATCATGATCATTGTTACTATCATCACATCATCATTGTTACCAACATCAGTATCATCACCATCATAATCATCACCATCACCACCATTATCATTGCCACTGTCATCGTTATCACCATTAGCACATCATCATCGTCATTATATCATCATCACATCATTATTGTCACCAACATCATCATTACCACTATCATCAATATCACATCATCTCCATTATCACCATCATCATCATCATCACCATGACCACCACCATCATTATTGTCATCATCACATCATCATCACCATTATCACATCATTATTGTCACCATCATTATAATCATCACCACCATCATCATTATCTCCATTATGATCATCATCACGACCACCACCATCATCATCACCATCATCACCACCACCATCATCATCACCACCACCATCATTATCGTCATCATCACATCATCATCACCATTATCACATCATTATTGTCACCATCATTATAATCATCACCACCATCATCATTATCTCCATTATGATCATCATCACGACCACCACCACCATCATCATCATGACCATCATCACCACCACCATCATCATCATCACCACCACCATCATCACCATCATCATCATCACCACCATCATCACCATCACCATCATCATCCTCACCACCACCATCATCATCACCACAGTAACAACAGTAATTTAAAATGTAATATTTTTGAAAACTTAGTCAGTGTGACTTTGTTTTAGGAAGTCTTTTGTACTTTTTTATTGATTTGTCATAGTTGTACATATTTTGGGGGTACCTACAACAATATAACAATCAAATCAAGGTAATTGGGTCTATCACATCAAACATTTTTCTGTTCTTTGTGTTGGGAATGTTACAATTTTTCCCCTATGGCTATTTTGTAACCTATAATTGTTGTTAACTATACTTTTTCTATTGTACTATCAAATACTAGAACATAGTTCTTCTATCTAACTGTATTTTTGTATTCATTAACCAACTTCTCTTTATCTCCCCTCCCATCTTCCCTTTCCAGCCCCATGTGACTATTATTCTACTTTCTACCTTTATGAGAGACACTATGTCCGCTCCCACATGAGTGAGAGCACGCAACATTTGTCTTTCTCTGCCTGGCTTATTTTACTTAACATAATGACTTCCGGTTCCATTTATGTTACTGAAAGTGGCAGAATTTTATTCTTTTTTGTGGCTCATATTCCACTGTGTCTGTAAACCACATTTGTTTATCCATTTATCCATTAATGAGCACTTAGGTTGATTCCATATCTTCGCTATTGTGAATAGAAGTCTTCATGAAGAAAAGTGAACTCATGAAATCTGGAGGGGAAAGAATATACCTTCAACACTAAGGCTGGAACCTAATGGAGGCCCTTCATAAATGAACCTGACTATACAAGTTGTTCTGTGTGCAGGGGGCTCCGAATCCCAGCCTCCCGCCTCCTGCCTCCCACCAAGCCTCACAGCTGGCAGAGCTGCCGCTATGGAGTGAAGGAGCAATTCATTAATTCACACGAAAGACCAAACAGGCTGGCCTCATTTGGGAACCATGGATTTGTGAAAATAAGGAAAATTCTTTAAAAATTGTTCACTGTCGTGGCTCCAGGGCAACAAAAGATGAAATGTTTCTCAATGTCTCTTTGAAGACATTGCACATCAGAGGACTTTGTGCCAATTCCTGTATGAAGGCATATTTGTTTGGCCTGCATGGTGTTTTTAAGAAAATTTGAATTTGTGAACAGTGTTTAAAAATCAAGGCTTTCAATGTTTGAGAACTGGATTTGTGACTTTCTCCTGGAAAACAACACCGGAAGACACTGACCCTGTATGCCATCCAACAATGACAGGTGGATCTGGGTAGGGGAGCCTCATGAATTAGGGCCACAGTTGGCCACAGCCCCCACCCCTGCCACTGTCCCGCACTGGCTGTGCTCCCACCGTGTGACCCACCTGGCTTCCGCAGCATTTGAATTTGAGATCCCTTCCCTGGTACCATATCCTTATATGTGTGACGAGATACAGAGAGCTTACAAGCATGCGAAAATTGCTTGATCTCACCTGGCTTTAATCTCTTTTTTAAGGAAGCTTCTCCCCTCCCTTTTCCTGTTTGTAGCTTCAGATGACAGTTTGTACTTCAGTTGTTCTCTTTGCTGCTGAAAAATCCAATTGTCGTGTCTCATGTCACTCTCATCACGCAGCAATCTTTGCAAATTAGCCCTCTGGCAGACAGAGCCCCGCTATTTAAATCTGCCCCAAGCAGCCTCTTAGTGGCTAGGTGGGATGTTTAAAGAATAAAAGACAGAGGAGCAGCCAGCTTCTGCTGGTGAGACCCAGCTTCCTGTGAGCATTTTAGACCTGATGGCCAATTCCTATCATCATGTCCCCAAGCGTTCTAGCAAAGATGAATGTAGCATTTCATAGGATGAGTGCCATGTTTCCTACCTAATCCACCCAGCAAGACTGAGGTGTCCGACTGTGAATACGGCAGGACCGATATCTGAAATTATTAAAAAAAAAAAAAAACAGCGTGAGGAACAGATAAGTTTAATCAAGTGAAGTTTTTTAAGAGTTGGATCATTGATGAGGGAGGTGGGCAGTGAGCTCTCTGTCCCTTTGTGTCCTGGAAGACACGCCCTATTTTCCCAGCTTTGTTTCCTGTATTTTGGTAGGTCTGCACACAGACACCACAGATATGCACAGACACGGAGAGAGGCATGTGCCCTCTATGCTGTTTGGATGTCAGTCAGCTGCGTAGAACCAAGGTCCAAGTGGAATAGCCTTTAAACATTGGGATTTGTGTGTCTCAGACAAGAAGATGAAAGTAGCTACTCCTTGGCTGGTATCACAGCTGAATGATACCTTGGGGTCTCAACCTCCTATCTTTCTGCTGTGCCATCTCACTGTCACAAGACGGCAGCTGAGCCTCCTACATCACATCAGTATTCCAGGTGGAAACGAGGAAAGAGGGAGGATAAGAGGCATACATGTCCTCTAAAACTGCACCTCTTTATCTGGCAAAGAACGTGTTTTCGGAAAATGATGTGAAATAGATTTCTGCTTACAGCTCATTGGCCAGAAATATACACATGACCTCATGTCAGAGCCTTTTGGGGTTTTTTTTTTGGTGGAAAGGTTGACAACTCGAATGAATTGGTCTCTGTTGGTGAGGAGGAAAGAGGGAACAGATTTTGAGTCAACAGTTTGCAACACTGCCCACAGTCATTGAATCAGGTAATCATTGAATGCTCATCGATGGAGAACCCAGAACATATGGGGTCTGTACGGTTGAGTGTGAAAAAAAAAACAATAAGTAACAGTTCAGATGAAAGGAAGGAAAGGAATGAAGAAGGGAAGGGAGGGAGGGAGACAGGGAGAGAGACTCCCTATCCTCAAAGCATTCACTCGCAGCTAAAAGAAGCCAATATGCAAATAGGTATTTAAATTAAACAAATGAACAGAATGGTAATGCAAAAGACATGGTTATAGGACACAGTTTATAAGCTCAAACAAGAATGGAGAATGTGGAAGGGGTTAAGGAATATTTCACACGGATATACAGACATATGTGTAAGGTATATTTATACATGATGTGTGCATATATACATATGTATTCGTGTATGTGTACACACACACATTTTGCATATGTAGATCTTCAGTTGGAGTTTTAACTGCATGACAGACATTACACTTCTTTAGCTTTGAGCTACCAGACAGATACCAGGAGTGTTACTCGGTATTTTAATTATAAACAACAGCAACCCAAATTCTAAAGAAACGGAAAAAGAGACCAGGCTCTGTGGCTCACACCTGTAATCCTAACACTTTGAGAGGCTGAGGTGGGTGAATCACTTGAGGTCAGGAGTTCAAGACCAGCCTGGTCAACATAGTCAAACCCCATCTCTACTAAAAATACAACAATTAGCCAGGCATAGTGGCAGTTGCGTGTAATTCCAGCAGGAGAATTACTTGAACCAGGAAGGTGGTGGTTGCAGTGAGCCAAGATTGTGCTGCTGCACTCCAGCCTGGGTGACAGAGCAAGACTCTGTCTCAGAAAAAAAAAAAAAAAAAAGGGAAGGAAAAAGAAAGAGCTTCCTTAACCTATCTATCTAACTAAAAACATCCAGGGCTGGGACTGGCATCAGTTCTGGCTGGATCCAAGTATTCACATTATGTCCCCAGGCCTTTCTCTCTGCCTCTGGCTACCACTCAGCCTCTTGGCCACAGAGAAGGCCACAAACAACTCCATCCATTTGACCTTGCAGCCCGTCACACTGAAGAAGACTCCTGCTGCCCTGGCATCCACACCAGTGCCGTATTCCCCAAGGGACTCTGAAGACTGGCAGGGCAGGGTCTTTGGGACAGTCTGGGTCCATGCCCACACCTGTAACGGAATTGGCTGCCGCATTTGAGGCACATGGATCAGGGAGGGGACGTTCTCTAAAGGGATGGTTCTATGGACACTCAAGTAAGCGAATGTGTGTAGTGTTTATTCTCATGCCACCTCTCTCACTCATACCTTCCTGCCAGCCACTAGCCACTTGAAAGTGGTAAGTACACAGATAGATGGATAGACAGACAGACAGATACTGTGCAAATAAATAAGTAAATAAATCCCACAAACAATAAACACTTTATTCTATGCACTAGCAAATGAAGGCGTAAATTGTACTGAGGCTTCTCCAGCACCATGATTCGTCCTTGGCTGAGGGTCATCTTGGGCAGGTCTTGCTAGTTGCATCCATCAAATGGTCCACCCTGTCTTCAGCCGGTGTCCTCCACGCAGTTGGTTTTCAGTGCCTGTCAGCATGGTGTGGCATGGTCCATTCATTGTCTCAGAGGCTGAAGATCCTTGTTTTCTCACCCCATGCTTCCTCCAGGACAGCAGCTCTTTTGTGAGCAGGCAAGCATTCCCACTGAGCATAGTGCAAACTCCACCCTAAAGCCCCAAAACCACAGCATCTTCCTAGAGATTCATCCCATCTGTTTACAGCCCATCTCTGTGTGTGTGGCTCTGGGAGAAAGAGGGTCATTTGTTCTCTGCACAGGGATTCTCGGCCCCCTCCTGTTGAACCCTGCCCTGCCTCTAACTCAAAGCCATGCTGGCCCTGTCTTTCTATACTTGTGGCTCCTTTCACACCAGAAGACCTCAGTTAATGCCTGTTGAATCACATCTCATGACAGGAGCATCCCAGCGATGCCTGGTCCTAGAGCTCACACGACGTATTAGTCCATTCTTGTATTCCTATAAAGACAGACCTGAAACTGGGCAATTTATACAGAAAAGAGGTTGAATTCGCTCGTGGTTCTGCAGGCTGTGCAGGAAGCACAGCACTGGAATCTGCTTAGCTTCTGGGGAGGTCTCAGGAAGCTTTCAATCATAGCAGAAGGCGAAGGGGAAGCAGGCATGTCACATGACCAGAACAGGAGCAAGAGAGGGAGCAGGGAGGTGCCACACACTTTTAAACAACCAGATCTTGTGAGAAGTCACTCATTAATGTGAGGACAGTGCCAAGGGGATGGTACTAAACAATTGATGAGAAATCCACCCCTATGATCAGTCACCTCTCACCACACCCACCTCCAACATTGGGGATTACAATTCAACATGAGACTTGGGTGGAGACACAGACCCAAACCATAACACAGGGCTTTTCCCTAAGACTGTGTTTACTAAAACAAAATATACAAGATGATATGATAATATCTGGGTGAGTGTTTTTTTTTTATTTTATTTTAAGAATTTAATTATTTTATTTAAAAATTTTTAAGATGTTTTTATTTTAAGAATTATTTTTATGTGAGTTATTCAAATATAGAATGAGTCCATCAAGCCTTGAATGACTAAAGTTTAGGAAAATTCCCTCTGAGGGGCTGCTGTCTCGGTAGGTGTGGGTGTGGGGGGCGGGTGGACAGTGCCGGGTAGGCGTTGCAGGGGGAAGGAGATGCGCTGCCTGGATTCCCTGTCCAGGAAGGCTGTGCTGCTCCCCTGCAGCACGTGTGCTCAGCAGACAGCCTCCATTCAGCTCCTCTGAGACATCAGTTCTCCTTCTAGTGCCAGGAGCTGCCTCATCCAAGGTCACGCCCTTTCCAGAGAAGCATACACCCAGTGATTGACACATTGAGGTAAGGTAGAAAGACCGACCTGCCTCAGCCCCCTCTGGGACCCTCGTACAGGCAGTTCTTGTTCCAAGGCTCCCTGCGGGGCCTTGGTTGGGCTTGCACCTCAGTGCAGAAGGGGTCTCCTCCCCCGCTCCATCCTAGTTCCTCTTTCTTCCTTTGACATATGATTATCCCTAACGAACACCTTGCATCCAAAACGCCACCCCAGTGTCTGCTTTCAAGAAACCCTCCTAGGACAGGCATTTATTATTCTCCAATTTGTTCTTCAGGCCTTAGCTTTGGATAGGACTAGTCAAGTCTCTTAAGACAAATTCTCTCGTGACAAGGGTTTCTGGTGCCAATTCGTAGGGAAAGTGGTATCTTAGCTCACCTGTGATGGCAGCTGGACTGCCTCTAACAAGCTTGTGTCCCCAAACATCTACACCTGACAATTAAATTGCATGTGGACTCCGAAGCACATAAACTCTAACACTGTCAGCTCAATACTGAAATAAATGACAAGCAAAGGTGATTTTTCTTTAGCCGTGATCTCTTTAAGCATGCAGTTGAATTGCCTGAGTAGAAGGCAATGCTGTGCATTCATTTGAAAATGCAAACAGAATTATTAATTGAGAGTGATGATCATCGCTAAATCTAATCATGGTTTTCTCAACTCCCATCTGACATGACAAGTGAAAGTGGAAAGTGTTTGGATACACATAAGCTACCCTCTCCAGTCTGGATGAGACTGA
Organism: Rhinopithecus roxellana; assembly: GCF_007565055.1. Classification (NCBI taxonomy): domain Eukaryota; kingdom Metazoa; phylum Chordata; class Mammalia; order Primates; family Cercopithecidae; genus Rhinopithecus; species Rhinopithecus roxellana. Next base: position 105,928,065 of record NC_044558.1, read on the forward strand.
GTTTTTCCCTTCAGTGTGTTTCTATTGGAGTTCTCACGTCCACTGGAATGTGCAGTCTCCATGAGTGCAGAGACCTTTCCTGTTGTGCTCATTCCAGCACCTTGAACAACACCTGCAATAATGAAGCCTGGAATTAATGCACCTTCTTCAAGGAGTAAGAGGTGTACTCCTTCCATTTTTGTATAAGGGTCCATGGTGAGGGGAGATGCCAGACAAAGTGAGATAAAAGCACTAACTTTCCTGGGAATAGCAATTAACATCACCTCAGTCCCCATAAACACTTACAAAACTTATCTCAGGCTTGATTCCCAATTGCAACTACAAAATTACACTATATGTCTCCCCAAATCCCTCTGCAAGTTTTCATAGGCATAGTCCTAAATACTTGACATAAATGATCTCAGTTCAGCACTCTGAGTGCTATGACTGCCTCATACAGTTGTACAGGTTGTACACTGAACAATTTAAAGATGTACCACATTAACTATGTGAATGATACCACCCAGAGTTGTTCAGTGCACCATCTGCACACCATACCCAGAGGAGTGACCGTCACTCAAAGAGAGTTACAATAACCATTTTATTGTTTGAAAACCTGAGGCTCAAGGAGTTAAGTATTGTATAACACAGCTAATACCATATCGGGATTCTATTCCAAGTGTAATTCACTCTAAAGTCCATTTACTCAACCACTGCATTTCACTGCTTATTGTGCTATCTTGTCTGGAGAGTGTTCATGATGAACAAATGACTTTCCACACCGTAAAAACTCTTTGTAGAGTGACATGAACTGTTAAGGTTAATAGATGGATGTTTGAAGCCTGAGATAAAAGAAGATGCAGTTCATTCTGTTTCCTTCACATGAAGCTGATAACAAACACACCTAACTGGTTGTATGAGAAAAGCAAACTTCTTGATCAAATTCTTTTTCCCTGCGGCTTTCTGAGATTTTAGTAAATCACTCACCATACCCAAAACGACAAAGGCAACATTGACTTAAAGTTTATCTTTAATTATATTTAAATCACAAGGCTTAACTGAATGTATTGACATTTATACCAAGAAATTAATTGACATTCTATTAACCTCAACCAGCAAATTAATTCTTCAACCTCAGACCCTGAGCACTTGAAGGCCGAAACACAATTATGTATTGATCATAGATGTGGCATAGCTTTTTCACTTGGGAATTTAACAGCTAAGCCTAAAGAAACAGAATCATCTCTTTCATATGAGGAATCAACTAGATACATATTTGAATTATTTTTTTTACCACAAAAGAATCAAACAGAAACATCTCAACCTCTCAGCACTTTCATTTGTCATGTCAGATGGGAGTTGAGAAAACCATTAGTAGAGTTAACATTGATCATCACTATCAATTAATAATCCTGTTTGCATTTTCAAATGAATGTAAAGCATTTCTTTTACTCTAGCAATTCAGCTACATGCTTAAAGAGATTGTGGTGAGATAAGGAAAAATGGTCTTTGCTCATCATTTATTTCAGTATTGAGCTGACAGTGTTAGATTTTATGTGCTTCAGAGTCCACGTGCAATTTAGCTGTCACATGTAAACGTTTGGGGACACAAGCTCACTTGTTTGCTGGAGACGGTCCAGTTACTATCACCTGTGAGCTATGATATCGCTTTCCCTAAGACTAGGCACCAAAAACCTTGTCAAGCAAAGCTGCCTTCTTTTGACCTGGTGATGTATCCTGCTTAGATGGAGTGTAGAGAAATCATTCCTAATGTGTTTTCTCCAAAAATATTAACAAAATAAACAAAGACGGAGGAAAGGGTATACGAAGAAGCACTGAGTTACCAGATGTAGCAGATGGAAAACTTCTAATTAAAAATTCTTGAGAACAAAGTCAACTGGGAAATGCTGTACCGTGTCAATTAAAGTTAGAAGGTTGAAGGAGTCTGCAGGCAGAGCTGGTACTTCAAAGATAGACCCTTTTTCTAATCCCTAAAGAGGAGAGATTTAGATATTCAGAAACTAATTGTGTATAATTGGTTTGCTTACCTTCCTTGCCAATTCTACAGTATTCTGATTTTGTGTTTTCTGCTCAAGTCTCATCCAGGGCTTCATCACAGATGCTGAGCAGAAAGAGCTTAAGGCATCCCGGATACCTGTTTGTGCAGACAAGATGTGATCTTGAACAGTCTGCAGCCCTAGCAAGAATGCTAATGTGTCTGTGGCATGCAAATTTTTTTTAATAGGAAAAAACTCCCAACAAAAAAGAAATATATAAAAATAAAATATATCTTCATTTCCAGGCAAATATGGTTTTTTTGAAATGTCATGATGTGGAGATGAAAGAGTTAGCTTTATTTTCTTTCTATATTTGTCTGTAGCAGAGATTCCAGCTCACGTGCAGAAAACACTTTCAGACGGGGGTGGGCGGGAGGGTGGGGGCTGCTCCAGGAGGACTTCAAGGACATTTCACTTTTAAATAGAATGTTGCCTCTCTTTTGAGGCTGCTAGTTCTCCATCCCTCCCACCACAGCCCTACCTCCCTTGTACTTCTGAATGTTGGAAACTCTCTTTAACCAGGAATAATAGGTATCCATGAAAGATCATTTAAAGTCACTCTATGCAAGACAGAAGTCGAGAGGGTGTAATAAAAATAGGAACCAACAAGATTTGATTGGGAACCGATCTTTAGAAATGACTTATCTTTAGAAATGACACTTGAAACCAAAAAGATAAGGTATTTTATCTTAAACAAGAGTTACAATTAGAACCATGGGTTTATTCCTAGGTAAAGACTGAATGAAACCAGTATGGATTGCATGGGAGAAGCAGCCTCTCAGAAAAATAAGTAAATAAGTAAATGAACACCCTTCGGTTTTGATTGATTTTGAAAAAGTAATCTATGTCTTCATCAAGTTTTCTAAAAGGCTTATCTTGAGCTTTTCTCAGGCACATCACGTGTTTTTGAAGTGCCAAATGTGTCATCATCCTTGTTGATTTGCCTCTTTTTTGAACCCTAACATATTTAATTCTACCCTATTCCTGTTTGTCAATCATTTTATGTGGGGATCAAGTAGTACAAGTGGTTTTCTCCAAGATTTCACTCACTGTTTTTATTAAATATGACATCTTTTAAAAGATTCTAAATATCCCTTTGCAATAGAGTTGTGTGATATTTGCATGTTATTGTATCGTGTATGGAGGCAGCAGTCAACAGTAGCATTTGTGATAGACATTTGGGTCACAAATACTAAGTGAGAAGAGATCATTAAGTGGGGTCTGACTTTATGTCAGTGGAACATTCCATAACTCAAACTAAGACACAAGAAAACCCTATATTTACTCACATGTCTTCCCTGCTTCCAGTTTCTCCATTTGCCCTTTATTTCTGCAGGGAAAGCCACTCTATATGCTTTAAAAGTTTTGTGATGATGGGGCCAGGCACAGTGAATACCCCTGTGGTGTCTGCTCCCTTGCAAATCTGCAGTAAGCAGTAGCCAGTGGAGAGAGACACTGGGCAGGAAGAGGGTGATTCTATCAGCAGGAGCTTAGAAAGATCTAAACAGAATCTCATATCTCTGCACCATGAGCATCAGTCCTGCCAGTTCCCCTGCTGTCCACGCAAGCTCACCTGTGTCTCTCCTGCAGTCTTAGTTCATTTGAATTTCTTACCTGCTCTACATACATCCTCTCTGGTTTGCCTCTGATGCATTCCCAACACTCCAAACACTGTGATGTTTTCAAGCCATTAACCGTTTGAGTCAAGTCATTCTCTGGACATGCCTTTGAATGTGGAGGACTCAAGGGGGCTGCTTTGCAGGTGGAAGTGTCCCGGCGCATCCCAGGATGCCGTGAACACAGGAAGCTGCGTTTGTGTTTCTAGATGAGAAGGCTTCCATTCACGGATTGACTGCTTGCTTGGCCACACCTTTTCAGCCCCCAGCGGTGAGCCTACACAAGGAGGAGCTACATGCCACAACACAGGCTCAATAAGCCACCTTCATCATCAGGGCAAGGCAGGAAAAAGCCACCATTGCACAGCGGGAGGCGTCCAGGCAAAGGGTCAGGAATGACTTGGCTAAGAGGATGACAGCCATGTTGACCTCATCCCTGTTTGGACGGACTTCCTGACAGCAGCCTTTCCTGATCTTCACGCTTCCGTGGACTGATCTAGAGAGCATTCCTGCTGCAAACCCACTCAGCATCCCCTGGCCAGAGTCGCCAGCTGGGTGATCAGATGGAAGGTGGTTGTGGCTACGAGTTTCAGGTGGAGACTGTCCCACCATCCCATGGTGAAAAGAGCAAAGAATCCCTGCCTGCTCCCTTCATCTCCGTTGCCTCAAGGAGACTCCCCACCTGGTGCTTTCCATCCTCATGGAACCCACCTTTGGGTCTTTACATGAAAGATCTCAGTGCATAAAAGTAGCTTTTTCTGCTGGAGGAAAGAACATAAAATGACCACTTCTGAACAGAAGCCCACCCAGGCTGGAGAAGAACCCCCCTAAGAATAATTAAAGTCACCTAAGGATCTTAGACACGAAGCAAGTCCAGCTTCTCTTTGGAGGTTGCATGGGGTGTCTCTGGCCGTAATCATCACTGGGGTTTGCTGCTGGCCATTATAGTAGGCAGGGCCTGGGTTGACAGGTGTCCTGCAGCATGTGCAGTGGTTTCATATCATGAAGAATTGTCCCTTACTCTGTGTGACATTCCAGTGTCCTATGGACAGTTCTGTAGGACCCATAGCTCATCTGAAAAAAATGTGTTTTTTTTTTTTTTTTTTCATTTTTTTCCCACTGCAACAGGTTATAATTTAGCTTGGCCTATTTTTTCCTGTTTAAACTAAGATTATTTTGTGCTTATTAGTATCTATACAAATAAGCCTGGTCTGCGAATTCTTATCCTTATGGCAATTTTTATTGCATTGACTGTGTGGCTTCTGCCCTCTCATTTCTTTTCCATTTCTTCTTATTCGGAATACTCTCAAGTCAACTCTTACATTTAAACTTATTCATTCTCAGTGGAAATAAGTATTTGACTACCCCATGATGTCTCCTAGGGAAACTATTCCCAAGCATTTTCATATTGAAATAAATGTTATTTGGTTATTTTTAAAGTTTTAATAATTTCCCGTTTCTTATATAGTAAAGGCCAGGCATTGGCCAGCTTTCCCTGGAAGGCGTGAGATAGCAATATTTTAGGCTCTGTGAGCCATACACTTTTTATGCTGCACATTCTTTTTAAGTTCAAAAATATAAAATCCATTTTTAGCTCAGGAGCTGCGCATAAACAAGCTATGGCTTGGATTTGACTGGCCAGAGTTTTCTGACTGTGAAAGAGACAATGCTCAATGTGACTTTAAAAGACTTGAAATGTCCTTAAAATTTGCCGTTTTAGCGATTTTTAAGTCTACAATTCAGTGAAATTAATTAGATTCACCATGTTGTGCCACCATCTCCACTGAAGCTTTTTCATTACCCCAAACAGAAGCTCTGTATCCATCAGCAATAACTCTATTGTCCCCCCCACCCAGCCCCTCTAAATATACTTTGTCTCTATGGATTGGCCTATTGTCGATGTTTCGTATTAGTGGGATCATGCAATATTGTACTATACTATGTGTCTGGCTTATTTCACTTCGCGTGATGTGTGCAAAGTTTACTTGGCAGAACCATGACTCGGAACTTCTTTCCTTCTTGTAACTGAATAATTTACCATTATGTGGATATACTACATTTAGCTTATCCATTCATTTGTCAGGAGACAGGTTGTTTCCACCTTTGGCTACTGCGATACTGTGAATAAAGTTACAATGGACACTTAAAAAAAAAACTTGAAATTTCTTCTACCCACAGCTCAACCACATCTCCTGCCTCAATCCCAAGCCCTCTGGGTAGTTCAGCCACCTGGTTTTTTGTCTTTGTTTTCTGGTCCATTTGCCTCTCCCCAGCAACAGAGCATTTGTGCCTGCAGTTCCTTCTGCCTGGAATTCCCTTTGCCTCTACCCATTCTTCATTGGGGTTCACATCCCAAGCATGATCTCCTCTGAAAAACTGTCCTTGGCCTCTCTGGCTACACTCAAGTCCTCTGAGATAGACTCTTATTTCACCAAATACCTCTGCTCTTCATCTTTTCTTACAGTTGCCAATTTACATTGGTTGATGTGATTTTTTATTTAATGTCCACCTCCCCTACAGACTGTGTGCTCTAGAAAAGTGACAGTCTTCAGCAGTGTCCTCTGGGAGCTGGAATAAAGAAGCCCTGATTTGTGGTGTCTGCCAATTTTCGTAGTGTAAATACTCCACCATGGCCAATTTCAAACTACCAAAGTAATGTCGCTGCACGTGGAGCTGGAGAGAGCATGGAGCTGGAGAGAGCGTGCAGAATCAGCTCCAGGAGCCCGTCCCAGGCCACCACCTGATCTTCATCTTCTTTTAGCTCATCGGTAACCCTACCTCTCTGTCACCAAGAACAATAACTGGCAAACAGCAAGCGTTCCAGAAATGTCATTGGAATGACCGAACGATTGAATGAATGAAGAAAATAAAGGAAAACCGAGCAATGAAGCCCAGGAATAAAAGGAAGATGTGTAACACGACTTGGCTCAAGCTATGACCTTTCCAGTTGTTTTTTTCCAGAATAACTCTGGTTACCAGACCTCAGGGTATTGTAAGGTAGAAATAGAGGATACAAGAAGACAAATTTATGACGACAAAAATCTCATTATAAAGTACATACATTAAAAGGATCATGCATATTTGACTTCACAGTGAAAGGTTTTTATACTGAAAATACTGATGAAAAAGTCAGAAAAAGGATGTCAGTAATGGGAAACTTTAATCCTGTGATAATGTCCAAGAGGAAGCAATTTGTTTGAGTAATATCTTGACTTTAATCTTGATAATGAGACATGGAAGCGGGAATGGGAGAGGATGACAACAGCTCTTCCACTGGGGAGACCTTTGGTAGCCCATGGGCATGTCTGATGCAAATTTCCAAAGTGCCATTGCCGATGAAGATTGACTCAGTCCGGAAAATTCTTTCAAAGTGGAGCTAGCACCTCTTGGGACCTGAAATAATGGCCTCCTTGCCACCTCACTCTCTCTATCTCTCTCTGTTTCTCTCTTTTCTCTTTCTTTCGATCTGAAATAATGACAACCTCCTTGCCACTGTAAGACTTCTTTCTTCTTCGCTTTCTTTTTCTCTTCTTCCATCTGTCCTTGTTCCGGTCTTGATTTGTTCCTTCTTTGCTTTCCTTTAATTCTTCTCGACTCTCTCTTCGGTCAATTCGGACTTTTCTTCTCTGGCTTCTCTCCTTCCTCCTTTCCTTCTCTTCCTTCCGGAAAGCTCTTCCTTCTTTTATTTTCGTCCTTCTCTATTTCTCCTCCTTCTTCCTTCCTCTTCTCGGGAGCTCTCTCTCTTTCTTTATTCTCTCTTCTTTCTTTCTTTATTGGTTCTTTCTTCTTTTCTTTCTTCTGTCTTTCTCTTCTCTTCTTTTTCTTCTTTTCTTCTTTCTTTCTTTCTTTCTTTCTTTCCTTCCACTCTTTCCTTTCTTCCTTTTCTTTATTTCCTCCCTTCTTTCTCTCTCCTTCCTTCCTTTCTCTCTTTCTTTCTTTCCTTCTTTCCTTCTTTCTCCCTCCCTCATTCCCTTCTTTCTTTTCTTTTTTTTTTTGTTGAGATGGAGTCTCGCTCTGTCAGCCAGGCTGGAGTGCAGTGGCCGGATCTCAGCTCACTGCAAGCTCTGCCTCCCGGGTTCAGGCCATTCTCTTGCCTCAGCCTCCCGAGTAGCTGGGACTACAGGTGCCCGCCACCTCGCCCGGCTAAATTTTTGTATTTTTTAGCAGAGACGGGGTTTCACCATGTTAGCCAGGATGGTCTCGATCTCCTGACCTCGTGATCTGTCCACCTCGGCCTCCCAAAGTGCTGGGATTACAGATGTGAGCCTCTGAGCCACGCCTTTCCCTTTCCCTTTCCTTTCCTTTTTCTTTCTTTCTTTTCTTTCCTTCCTTTCTTTCCTTTCTTTGTCTCACTCTTTCACCCAGGCTGAAGTGCAGTGGCACAATCTCAGCTCACTGCAGCCTCGACCTCCCAGGCTCAAGCGATCCTCCCACCTCAGCTTCCTGAGTTGCTAGGACTACAGGCACATGCCACCATGCCTGGCTTATTTTTTTTTTCTTTTTTTTTAGAGACAGGGTTTCATCATGTTGTCTGGAATAGTCTCAAACTCCTGAAGTCAAACAGTCCTCCCGCCTAGGCCTCCCGAAGTGTTAGGATTACAGGCATGAGTCACCGTGCCTAGCCTCGTTTCTTATTTATTGCCAGAACCTTTCATGTAGCATTTGTTAATTGACTTTGGCATCCTCCTTACTTTAAAAATCCCTTCAGTTTCTCTAGAAGCAGACTTTGAGTTTGGGATTTGTGTGCAATTGATTTATGAAGGAAGTGCTTCCAGGAGAACCCAGTAAGTGTTAGGGAAAGTAAGACGGGAGTGGATGGAGAACCCAAATGAAGTTTCAGATGAAGTCACATACAGCGTAGCTTCACCCTGATCCCACGGGGGCCGGCTCTGGAGGGCAAGTGATCCTCCTGCCTTTGACCCCCCAGCTAGACGCACAGGAGCAGGGCTTTCACCTCCAGCATCTACTCTGTGTGAGGGCCCCTCCAAGGGCCAGGAACTCTCAGGCAGTTTAGGCTCTTTGCACTTGTGGGCAAAGAGACTTCAGAAACTAAAAAGTGTCATCAAGGAAAGTTGCAGGTACAGATTGTTAAGAACAAAAGCACACATTGAAGCCGGTGTGAAGGAACATGGGAATCGTTTTTTAAAGAGAAAAGCAAAGATTTGATTGGAATGCTGACACCATCCACCATAATTTGCTGCCTAAATATTGTCTCATTCAGATAACCTTTGGAAGGTGTTCTGAATTGTTGGGAGAACATCTCCAAGGAAAGGGTCGTTCAGATACTAGATTTGCCTTGTCTCTAACTTCACTTTTGTTTTCAAAATTTTACCAATTTATGCTTTAGAGTACCATCTGGAAAAACTTAAGTTGGAAATAGAATTTCACTCTCCACTTCCCCCACCCACCCCTCCACCTTACCCCAAGCACTTACACAGGCGCTGGCAGCCGATTGCCCATGTAGGCGGTTGCAGAGTGAGGTTTTATTGTTGGTATGCTTTTTAAGGAACTATCCTACTATGTTGAGTTTCTATTCTGGAAAAAAAAAAAAAATGCAGGTAGCTTTAAGATGCATTGACTTGCATCTCAAATACTTAGCTCTAAATAGTTCTTATGTTCAGAGGTCCATGTCTACATTGTTGTACTAAGTCCACAATGTCTCTTTTTGATCTCTCCGAATGAATGGTAAGCTTTCCTCTCTAATATGGTAGTTTCCACAGCTTCATTTGATTTTTAGACACATTATCAGACTTAAAGAGTTGGTAGAATATTTTAAAGGCAAAGTTAATTGCAAAGTCTCTGGTGACAAAAAATGTACCAGCTTTGCTTCAGCAGAATTTATTTGAAGCATTCATATCAGGTTTAGGGTCTCAGGTAAGCTCCTGGGGGATAGAAAGCTGCCTCTGTGGTCTTCTTTCTTCTAAGAATACCTGTTCTTGCACTGGAAAAACAGGTGGGGGCATATCAGGCAGAAATCAAGAGTGAACATTCTGCCGTCAGATCTCTTGACTCTTCCATGTATTAGCTGAGTAACCCTGGACAAATGTTTAGCTTCATGGAGAGTAGATTTCTTACTTGCAAACTGGGAGTAATAATGTTGTCTTATTCATTGGAATACTGTGAAGATTACATGGGGTAAGACATAAAAAGCTTTTAAAGCAGTGTTTGGCACATTAAAAGAATACCCAATAAAGGCTGGGCACTGTGGCTCACATCTGTAATCCCAGCACTTTGGGAGGCTGAGGCGGGCAGATAATGAAGTCAGGAGTTCGAGACCAGCCTGGCCAATATGGTGAAACCCCACCTCTACTAAAAATACAAAAATTAACCAGGCATGGTGGTTCACACCTGTAGTCCTAGCTACTCGGGAGGCTGAGGCAGAAGCATCACTTGAACCCAGGAGGTGAAGGTTGCAGTAAGCTGAGATCACGCCACTGCACTCCAGCCTGGGCGACAGAGCGAGGCTGCAAAAACAAAAACAAACAAACAAATATACACACATACACACACATACACACACAATAAAGTGTAGTTTTTGCATCATTCTGGAAATAGATGCAGGAGAACCCTAAAATAAGATTTATCTTATTCTTTTGGAAAAGATACTCCTTTTTGGCCTTGAGGTCTGCTGAAGGGGCCTCAAGGTTCACTTTAGCTTTTGTTCTCAGGTCTCTGAGCCTCGGCCCTGAAGGATAGGGTCCTTGTCTGTGCCTGGGCTGAGCTGGAGCCTTGTCTTCTAAAAGGACATTTCAGACTGTTGCTTACGGCCAACAGTTTTGACTTCATCTACTTACGTGCATCCCTTTCTGGTGGAAAAGTTCAGATTTTGAGTCCCATGCACAAAGGAGTCTGCACAAGTGAGCATTATTGGGGAGTGAGAGGAGCTGTCTGCGTTGGGAAGGAGCTAGTCATTGTCCCTGTGCGAGAAGATTAGACCTCCGAGAGATGCCTCCAAACCACACCTGTGGAGTCAGCCAGGCGGTATTTGAGCTGCATAGAGACTGGGCTCCCTGCTGTGCTTCCTTTTTCATTGCCCTCCATACAATGGATGGTGGCAAGCAGGTGAGGGAAGGAAGATGTTTGGTTTACCCATGCTAAACACAAAATAGCAACCACACCAGTGGGTACAACTAAACTACGGGCAGGTCCCATTCCCAGAATGCTTCCAGGTTCACAAGCCTGACATAGCCCCGTGCCTTTCTCCTGGTGATTGCACTTTGTCCTCCAAGCAAAACCTGCCCAATCTCAACCGCAGTGCTGCCTTCTCCATGGAGACCCCAAATCAAGCCCTGCCCACCCTGATTGCTACCTATTTGACTCATTGATGGGGAGGAGAGGAGGGAGGCTGGCAGGATGGGACTCTGTTTCTGAATCCAAACTGTTCGAAAGTGATGTTTGAACAGTTTGGGTTCCTTCAGACCCTATGTCCCCTTGCCTGAAACTCTATTATCGTCTCCTCTTCACTCATTCTCACAGACATCTAAAATTCATGTTTTTTAAATTTTCCTTGCTTCGTACATTTTACCAATCATCTCCCCCAGATAGACTTAGTACATTCTACCTCTAATGCTGTTGTTTGCTGAGTACTTCCAAGCGCACAGATATCCATATAATTAAGCTTTTATAAACCTCTTACATAGTTGTTCACAATCCTGTTTGCATGTTGGAATCTTTCTGGATAAAAAGAAGAGTCAAGGAAGGAAGGAGGGAGGGAGGGAGGGAGGGAGGAAGGAAGGAAGGAAGGAAGGAAGGAAGGAAGGAAGGAAGGAAGGAAAGAAGGAAGGAAGGAAAGAAATTGATTGCTGTGTTACAGGAAAGAGGTCCCGATCCAGACCCCAAGAGAGGGTTCTTGGATCTTGCACAAGAAAGAATTCAGGGCAAGTCTACCGTGCAAAGCAAAAGCAAGTTTATTAAGAAAGTGAAGTGGTAGAATGATTTGTAATCCTTTGGGTATATACCCAGTAATGGGATTGCTGGGTCACGTGGTATGTATGGTTCTAGATCCTTGAGGAATTGCCACACGGTCTTCCACAATGGCTGAACTAATTTACACTCCTACCAACAGTGTAAAACCATTCCTATTTCTCCACAGTCTCGCCAGCATCTATTGTTTCCTGACTTTTTAATAATTGCCATTCTGACTGGCATGAGATGGTATCTCATTGTGGTTTTCGTTTGCATTTCACTAATGATCAGTGATGATGAGCTTTTTTTCATATGTTTGTTGACCACATAAATGTCTTCTTTTGAGAAGGGTCTGTTCATATCCTTTGCCTATTTTTTGATGGAGTTGTTTGTTTTTTTTCTTGTAAATTTGTTTAAGTTCCTTGTAGATTCTGGATATTAGACCTTTGTCAGACACATAGATTGCAAAAATTTTCTCCCATTCACAGCACATTGCCTGTTCACTCTGATGCTAAAAAAAAAAAAGTAAAGTGGTGAAAGGGCAGCTATTCCATAGACGGAGTAGGATGTTCCTGAAAGTAAGAGGAGGAAGGCGTCCACCCTAGGTACGGTGCTTGTGTATGTGGGGAGATGTGTTCTGCTACAAGGGTTTGTGATAAAGCATTAATTTTCTTAATTACTGTATTTTCCAAGAATCAATATTATTATCTTTAAGTAAAATTAGGAATGCCTTTGCTCTCAAGATATTGGGATATCAGGACCCTCCAAGTCTGGGTCTGTTTAGTAAACATTATTAATTGTTCCCTTACCCATAAACATCTAGAGGGAATGCCTAACTTTCTGGGAATGCAGCCCGGCAAGTCCCAGCCTCACTTTCCAGCGCTCACTCAAGATGGAGTCGCTCTGATTCTAACGCCTCTGACGTATCTGCCCCCTGCCTTTACAACAGGACCCTTAATCCGAAGGGTTGCGAGGGATGAAGATCCGTCTTTAACTTCTTCAGGCTGAATAGGGGTGATGGTATTCCTGCCTAACTATTAGGGTCTCTTGCATTCAGGGTAGAGAGAAGCCCAGTCAGAGAGCACTGGTATGGTGAGGTTTGTTACTCCAAGTTCCAACAAAAGGTGAAAAAAGAGAGCATTGGTATGGTGAGGGTTGTTCACAACTCTTCAGTTCCAACAAAAGGTGATATCTGGAAGGTTAATAAGTGTCCAATTTAAGAAAGTGTTGAGTGAGCTTGGCTTGCATTCCCACACAAAGAGCACAACTGCAATATATTCCACAACAGCAAAGCAAAATGAGGAAAGTCATTCTAAGTAAATGAAACAGGAAGGCATTCCAAGAACTGGGCAGTTGTTGGAACCCAACTGAGGTAGGGTTGACTGATAGTGCCTCAGTGACAGAGATGTAATGTCTAAAGCTTTGATAGCCTGGGTAATCTTATGTGAATAGTCTGGAACATACACACAACATTTGGTTGTGATCACAGCACAAGTTCACTCTTGGGCCCCTATTAAAATGTCCAAAGCCATAGGGTTTTGTAAGGCTTCCTGCCTAATCTGAGAAGTTTGCTCAGTTAGGAGGATACGGCCAGGGCGTGTATGATTGAAAGCTGCAGCAGTGTGCTTGGCTAAGGCTTTAACTTGTAACTGGATACTGATTGTACCTGCCAGTGGGGAAAATATAGCCATCGGATAGAACCATGAAGATGCCCATTTTTGTCACCTATGGTGAGCTTTTACAATTTCCCAGTTAGATGGGAGAGAGTCCAATCTGGTGAGGATGTATCCTGGGAGATAAGCACGACCTCATGTACATCTTCCAGTTCAGTTATAAGGTAAGTATGGCCAGCCATGTGTTCCACAAGCCCATAACCGTCCCCAAGGAGAAGGGTAGTCACTCATTTTTGGCAAATTATCTTGCCATCCCATCCACATCTGGTCTGTTAGAAGGGTCTGATTACATTATTGAGGTGACAGCCATCCTATATCATGGGTTTCAGTCTGGTGGTGACTATTATTATGACTTTCACAACATACAGGAGCTTGCCTGATACCTGCACTGGAACAGCTGTCATTCACCCAAATTCATCATGTGTAGCATAACCTAAAGCTGGGGTGGAGTTTAGCTGTTTTCTAATTAAATTAAAATGGTGCCTTCTTATCTTTTCATAGGAGGGGAAGGGGCTAAGGCCCATGTGACTATGATACATGGGAAAAGAGGGATTATGTTTATGATGTTCAGTTTCCCAGTCATAATAAAATCCCCATAAACTTGGGTTGGTTGGTTGAATATGCCAGGGCTACTGGACGTGGAGGAAAGTGGCAATTCTCCACATACCCAATAGTTTGTCTGATTATGCAGAGAGGCGAAAGTCTGGGCCCACTCAGTAAATAAGTCACTCTCTGCGTGATTCCAACTTATACCCGAAAGCAGAATACCAATCCATGTCTTTATGTTACCCATCCCTTTCATGTCTTCTGAACAGGAGTCCGAGGTCACTGATTGTCTCACGGGAATAAACGGGATCAGTGTCTTGTGTTCCGTTGGCCTGTGGGACTTCATAAGAGAAAGGTTTAATTCGAGATAAGTGGACCCAACTATCTATTCCCAGAAGTTTAACTACAGTTGGGGGTACTATAGAAAACTTGATAGGGTTCCTTCCATTTTGGGAGAAAGTTGATCTGGGGATCCTTCCTTCCAAGTATTTAATAGGACCCAATTTCCCAGGTGGGTTGGAACAAGATTCTCTTCCTTAGCTGGGGAAGGGAAGTCTTTGATTTCCATATTCAAGGAGTGTGTTTTGCACTTGTTCTAAGTTGATCACATAATTCTGTAGCTTGAAAGTATCTATGTCTATTAGGAGGCCTATAGTTAAGAAAGGTCTTCCATTCATTGTTTCAAAGGGGCTGAGGTGCAGATTTCCCTTAGGGGCCCCTCAAACCCGTAATAAGACTACAGGTAATAAAGACAGCCAGGTTTCTGATGTTTCTTGGCATAGTTTAGCAACAGTCCTTTTTAGAGTTGGATTAGCTCTTTCTACTTTCCCTGAAGACTGTGGCCTCCACGCCGAGTGAAGGCGGTACTGAATTCCTAGGGCTGAAGATAGGTTTTGGGTAATTGTGGCTGTGGAAGGTGGGCCATTATCGCTGTGTAAGCTCTCAGGCAGCCCAGATCTAGGCATTCTTTCCTTTAGCAAGAGGTTAGAAACCTCAATTGCCTTTTCAGACCGGATAGGAAAAGCCTCAATCCAACTGGTCAATGTGTCAATGAATACTAATAAATATTTAAACTCTTTACATGGGAGCATCGGAAATAACCTACTTGCCTGTCTTTGCCAGGGTGTGCTCCTCTATGCTGAGCAGGCCTTACTAGAGCAGGAGGTGAAGCTTGGTTATTTGGATTATTCCTGACACGTAGTTCACAGGCCCGAGTTACCTGCTTTACTGTTTTAAGTAAGCCTTTTCCTATAAAAAGGTGAGACGTTAATTGAAACAGGGAACCTCTTCCCCAATGAGTAGAGCCATGCAAATGCTTAACTCTTTTCCACTGATTCGCACCTGGTGTTAACAGTTTGTTGTCCTTCCCTGGTGCACAGAGCTACTTCCATCTGTAAACCATTCTACCTCGGGATTATCTAGAGGCTCATCTTCTAAATACGGATGGCTAGAGTAAACTTGCTCCATCACTTGAATACGAGAATGACCTAGGGTGCCTGTGGGTTCAGGCAAACAGGTAGCTGGATGCAAAGTCTGGCATACTTTCAGTGTTCTGTCAGGAGCGTCTAGCAACAAAGCCTGGTATTTATTCACAGGAAAGGAGAAGGAGCCATTTCTGTCTGCTTTATCATTTCAAAGAGACACTACTGTTCGCAGCTGAGTTAACAAATCCTTGCCCAACAAAGGGTGGGGCATTCAGGAGAAAACCAAAGTCCCCGAAGAGCAGCTTAAAGGATAAGTAAAATGGCATCCATGGACTTGTCCATCTATCCCCTTGACCGTACAGTTTTTGGGGTGACAGAGGCCCCCTATAATGGATGAAAACAGAGTAAGCATCCCAGAAGGAAGTTAGTATTCTTACCTGCCGCATCAAGGGTTACCCGAGGCACCTCTGGGGATATAGCGAGTTGTCCAATGGGAGCTGTGGCGGAAGGTCTCGGGCGCGTCACTCAGGATTGCCTGGCTATTTCGGTCATCATCAGTTCGGATACCAGTGGCTCTTTCTGGGATGCTGGGCAATCCCTCTTCCAATGACCAGTTTTCTTTTCTTTATTTTATTTTAGTTTAAGTTCTGAGGTACATGTACAGAACGTGCAGGTTTGTTACACAGATATACATGTGCCATGGTGGTTTGCTGCACCCATCAATCCATCATCTAGGTTTTAAGCCCCACATGCATTAGGTATTTCTCCTAATTATATCTCTCCCCTTGCCGTCCACCCACCGACAGGCCCTGGCATGTGATGCTCCCCTTCCTGTGTCCATGTGATCTCATCGTTCAACTCCCACTTGTGAGTGAGAACATGTGGTGTCTGCTTTTCTGTTCCTGTGTTAATTTGCTGAGAATGATGGTTTCCAGCTTCATCCATGTCCCCACAAAGGACATGAACTCATTTGCTTTTATGGCTGCACAGTATTTCATGGTGAATATGTGCACATTTTCTTTATCCAGTCTATCATTGATGAGCATTTGGGTTGGTTCCAAGTCTTTGCTATTGTGAATAGCACTGCAGTAAACATATGTGTGCATGTGTCTTTATAGTAGAATGGTTGATAATCCCTTGGGTATATACCCAGTAATGGGATTGCTGGGTCAAATGGTATTTCTGGTTCTAGATCCTTGAGGGATCACCACACTGTCTTCCACTATGGTTGAACTAATTTACACCCCCACCAACAGTGTAAAAGCATTCCTATTTCTTCACATCCTCTCCAGTACCTGTTGTTTCCTGACTTTTTAATGATCACCATTCTCACTGGTGTGAGATGGTATCTCACTGTGGTTTTGATTTGCATTTGTCTGATGACCAGTGATGATGAGCTTTTTTTTCATGTTTGTTGGCCACATAAATGTCTTCTTTTAAGAAGTGTCTCTTCATATCCTTCACCCACTTTTTGATGGGTTTGTTTGTTTGTTTCTTATAAATTTGTTTAAGTTTCTTATAGATTTTGGATGTTAGACCTTTGTCAGATGGATAGATTGCAAAAATGTTCTCCCATTCTGTAGGTTTCCTATTCACTCTAATGATATTTTCTCTTGTTGTGTAGAAGCTCTTTAGTTTAATTAGATCTCATTTGTCAATTTTGGCTTTTCTTGCCATTACTTTCGGTGTTTTAGTCATGAAGTCTTTGCCTATGCCTATGTCCTGAATGGTATTGCCTATGTTTTCCTCTTGTGTTTTTGTGGTTTTAGGTTTTATGTTTAAGTCTTTAATCCATCTTGAGTTAATTTTTGTATAAGGTATAAAGGAAAGGGTCTGGTTTCTGTTTTCCACATATGGCTAGCCAGTTTTCACAGCACCATCTATTAAATAGGGAATCCTTTCTCCATTGCCTGTTTTTTCAGGTGTGTTGAAGATCAGATGGTTGTCGATGTGTGGTGTTATTTCTGAGGTCTCTGTTCTGTTCCATTAGTCTATATATCTGTTTTGGTACCAGTACCACACTGTTTTGGTTACTGTACCCTTGTAGTATAGTTTGAAGTCAGATAGCATGATGCCGCCAGCTTTGTTCTTTTTGCTTAGGATTGTCTTGGCTATACAGGCTCTTTTTTGGTTCCATGTGAAATTTAAAGTAGTTTTTCCTAGTTCTGTGAAGAAAGTCAATGGTAGCTTGATGGAGATAGCATTGAATCTATAAATTGCTTTGGGCAGGATGGCCATTTTCACGATACTGATTCTTCCTCTCCATGAGCATGGAATGTTTTTCCATTTGTCTGTGTCCTCTCTTATTTCCTTGAGCAGTGGTTTGCAGTTCTCCCTGAAGAGGTCCTTCATGTTCCTCATAAGTTATATTCCTAGGTATTGTATTCTCTTTGTAGCGATTTTGATTGGGAATTCATTCATGACTTGGTTCTCTGCTTGTCCATTATTAGTGTATGGGAATGCTTGTGATACTTGCATATCGATTTTTTATCCTGAGACTGCCGAAGTTGCTTATCGGCTTAAGGAGTTTTTGGGCTGAGACAATGGGGTTTTCTAAATATACAATCATGTCATCTTCAAAGAGACAATTTGAGTTCCTCTCTTCCTATTTGAATACCCTTTATTTCTTTCTCTTGCCTGATTGCCCTGGCCAGAACTTCCAATACTGTGTTGAATAGGAGTGGTGAGAGAGGGCATCCTTGTCTTGTGCCGGTTTTCAAAAGGAGTGCTTCCAGCTTGTGCCCATTCAGTATGATACTGGCTATGGGTTTTTCAAAAATAGCTCTTATTATTGTGAGATATGTTCAGATCTAAAATTGACACCCTAACATCACAATTAAAAGAGCTAGAGAAGCAAGAGAAACAAATTCAAAAGCTAGCAGAAGACAAGAAATAAGTAAGATCAAAGCAGAACTGAAGGAGACAGAGTCATGAAAATCCCTTCAAAAAAATCCGTGAATCCAGGAGCTGGTTTTTTGAAAAGATTAACAAAATAGAGACCGCTAGTCAGACTAATAAAGTAGAAAAGAGAGAAGAATCAAATGGACAAAATAAGAAATGATAAAGGGGATATCACCACGGACCCCACAGAAATACAAACTACCATCAGAGAATACTACAAACACCTCTAGGACAATAAACTAGCAAATCTAGAAGAAATGGATAAATTCCTAGACAAACACATCCTACCAAGACTAAACCAGGAAGAAGTCGAATCCCTGAATAGACCAATAACAAGTTCTGAAATTGAGGCAGTAATTAATAGCCTACCAACCAGAAAAAGCCCAGGACCAGACGGATTCACAGCCGAATTTTACCAAAGGTACAAAGAGGAGCTGGTACCATTCCTCCTAAAACTATTCCAAACAGCACAAAAAGAGGGACTCCTCCCCAACTCATTTTATGAAGCCAGCATCATCCTGATACCAAAACCTGGCAGAAACACAACAAAAAAAGAAAATTTCAAGCCAGTATCCCTGATGAACATTGATGTGAAAATCCTCAATAAAATTCTGGCAAACTGAATCCAGCAGCAGCACATCAAAAAGCTTATCCACCACAATCAAGTCGACTTCATCCCTAGGATGCAAGGCTGGTTCAACATATGCAAATCAATAAATATAATCCATCACATAAAGAGAACCATGTCTAGCTCTTTTTCTTCTTTTCCTCTCATCAAACATGCACACAACTGCTGCAGAGGTTTATCCTGACTGAGCAGCAAAAATGCTTGAACATAGATATTTCATCCCGCTTTCCCTCCCGCTTACAAAACAAACTCACTTGAAGTATAGTATTGAAGGCCATAGTTCCAGTAGGAGGCCATTTCTCTTACTTTTCCAAATAATAACAAAGCCAAATACCAGTATTACATAGAAACACCAGTTTTCTCTTCTCAAGCCCATTCGGTTGAAACTGGTCCCAATGTTCGAGAATATATCCCAGTGGTGAGTTCTTTGGAACCGATGCTGTGGTTCCCATGAAGGAAGCAGGTGATGCTGAAAGAAAAGTTCCAAACCTGTGAGATCGTATTGCCGCTGGCCGAGTTCCACTAACAAGGATAAGACAGGTTTTGAAGGCCAGCTGCATTAATGAGGGGATCCCTGCCAAAAATTGAATTCTCTTATTCACATTATCCAAATAACATAAGTGAACTGAGCCAGGAATCTTAGATAAACCACCACACGGACTTTGACAAAAATGTCAAATAAGGCAAAGGAAATGAAGAGGATTTAGATGAGAAGGACCAGAGCAAGCAGATTCTGGGCAATAGCAGACAAGCAAAGCTGGTTTGCCCAAATCCAAGAAAGGAAAGAGGAAGTTTTTTTAGTGTGCAAAATGAAACAAAATGGTAAAGGGAAGAGTCCCCTGATTCCATTCTTGTGCTTCTCAATCACACCTAGTGCTTCTCAATCACACCTAGTCAGCGTAGTGACAACAAACACAACCACATCTACCTGATCTTACTGCTCATAGCTGTCAAATACCAACTCTCAATATAGTGACAACAAAACACAACCACATCTACCTGATCTTACTGCTCATAGCTGTTAAATACCAACTCTCAATATAGTGACAACAAAACACAACCACATCTACCTGATCTTACTGCTCATAGCTGTTAAATACCAACTCTCAATATAGTGACAACAAAACACAACCACATCTACCTGATCTTACTGCTCATAGCTGTTAAATACCAACTCTCAATATAGTGACAACAAACACAACCACATCTACCTGATCTTACTGCTCATAGCTGTTAAATACCAACTCTCAATATAGTGACAACAAACACAACCACATCTACCTGATCTTACTGCTCATAGCTGTTAAATACCAACTCTCAATATAGTGACAACAAACACAACCACATCTACCTGATCTTACTGCTCATAGCTGTTAAATACCAACTCTCAATATAGTGACAACAAAACACAACCACATCTACCTGATCTTACTGCTCATAGCTGTTAAATACCAACTCTCAATATAGTGACAACAAAACACAACCACATCTACCTGATCTTACTGCTCATAGCTGTTAAATACCAACTCTCAATATAGTGACAACAAACACAACCACATCTACCTGATCTTACTGCTCATAGCTGTTAAATACCAACTCTCAATATAGTGACAACAAACACAACCACATCTACCTGATCTTACTGCTCATAGCTGTTAAATACCAACTCTCAATATAGTGACAACAAACACAACCACATCTACCTGATCTTACTGCTCATAGCTGTTAAATACCAACTCTCAATATAGTGACAACAAAACACAACCACATCTACCTGATCTTACTGCTCATAGCTGTTAAATACCAACTCTCAATATAGTGACAACAAAACACAACCACATCTACCTGATCTTACTGCTCATAGCTGTTAAATACCAACTCTCAATATAGTGACAACAAAACACAACCACATCTACCTGATCTTACTGCTCATAGCTGTCAAATACCAACTCTCAATATAGTGACAACAAAACACAACCACATCTACCTGATCTTACTGCTCATAGCTGTCAAATACCAACTCTCAATATAGTGACAACAAAACACAACCACATCTACCTGATCTTACTGCTCATAGCTGTCAAATACCAACTCTCAATATAGTGACAACAAAACACAACCACATCTACCTGATCTTACTGCTCATAGCTGTTAAATACCAACTCTCAATATAGTGACAACAAAACACAACCACATCTACCTGATCTTACTGCTCATAGCTGTTAAATACCAACTCTCAATCAGCAATTTTGGAGACAGAGCCATC
This sequence comes from Rhinopithecus roxellana, assembly GCF_007565055.1. Classification (NCBI taxonomy): domain Eukaryota; kingdom Metazoa; phylum Chordata; class Mammalia; order Primates; family Cercopithecidae; genus Rhinopithecus; species Rhinopithecus roxellana. The sequence goes on from NC_044558.1 coordinate 105,949,060, forward strand.
AATGCTTTTTGCTCCTAATGTTTTGCAGGCAGACAGTTGGAAATCGGGAGGCACATAGGAAAAGACTAAGTTAAAATCCCTAAGACCCTTGAAATAAAGTCTCCTGAAAATGACAGTGAAACAGAGACAGCAACCAAGAAATTGATTCATGCAGCAATAGAAAAAGGCAGGTTAATATGAAGAGCAGAGCCTGCGGTGCCAAACCTGCTTTTAGCCGTGAGGGACTTTACTGAGAGGAGCCTCTAACCCCCTAAATCTTAGAAGCAACTAAATCGGGCCCTAACCCAAGATCAGGCCTCTAACCCAAGGTTGGTCAAGCATCCTTGCCTTTTATTAAGAGTGGCCTCTAACCCACTCTGTCTTAGGAGAGACTCTGACTCCCCTAAGTTGGGCCTCTAACCCAATCCCATTCTGTACCCAGGTATATGCACCCCACTTGCCCAAAGTTAGCCAATTGGTGCATGCAGATGATTTTCCTTTGGGTCGGGGGTCTCTTCAGTATCATCCGTTTGGGGTTTGCCAGAAATATGTTACAGGACCCCAACATTTACCCAAAGGTGGTCATTTGGTCAGGGTTTCTGCACTCTAGTCCCATCTGTGGTCACCAGAAATATGTTACAGGAAAGGGGTTCTGATCCAGACCCCAAGAGAGGGTTCTTGGATCTCGTGCAAGAAAGAATTCAGGGCAAGTCCAAAGTGCAAAGCAAAAGCAAGCTTATTAAGAAAGTAAAGTGGCGAAAGGACAGCTACTCCATAGACAGCGTAGGACATTCCGGAAGTAAGAGGAGGAAGGTGTCCACCCTGGGTACAATGTTTGTGTATATGGAGAAATGTGCTCTGCTACAAGGGTTTGTGATAAAGGATTAATTTTCTTAATTACTATGTTTTATAAGAATCAATATTATTATCTTTATTTCTTTGAGACAGGGTCTTGCTGTCACCCAGGCTGGAGTGCAGTGGCACGATCTCAGTTCACTGCAACCTCTGCCTCCTGGGTTCAAGCAATTCTCCTGCCTCAGCCTCCCCAGTAGGTGGGATTACAGGCACATGCCACCATGCCCGGCTAGTTTTTTTTTTTTTTTCTTAGAGGTGAGGCTCCACCATGTTGGCCAGGCTGATCTTGAACTCCTGACCTCAAGTGATCCACCCGCCTCAGACTCCCCTAAGTGCTGGGATTACAGGAATGAGCCACCACGCCCAGCAACATTATTTTCTGTAAAGCAAAATTAGGAATGTCTTTTTTCTCCAGATATTGGGATATCTGGACACTCCCAAGTCTGGGTCTGTTTAGTTAACATTAATTTGTTCCCTTAACTGTAAGCATCTAGATGCTAGGAATGCCTAACTTTCTGGGAATGCAGCTCAGCAAGCCCCAGCCTCATTTTCCAGCCCTCACTCAAGATGGAATTGCTCTGGTTCAAACACCTTTGACCCTGGCTCCACTCAGGAACAATGAGAAATCTCTAAGGATGATGCCTGGACATTGCTTTGTTTGTAAAGTTCCCAGGCAATTTGAATGCATGGGAGGTGGAAAAATCACTGCTTTAACCAGATATATTTTATAAACTTCTCTTTGACTGACTGTATTTATCTCCTATAATACATCAGATTCCCTTCTGATGAATATCAGGAATTGCATTCTATTATAAGCACAAAATGCAACAAGATAAACATGACCATTGTTTTCAGGATATGTACCATCTGTCAGACACACAAACTGCAAGGGCACAGTCCTTGTCTTCAGAGTAAAACGTGAAGAAGTGATAAATATTGCCTACTATGCAAGAGTTTGGAAAGCTGTTCAGTGCTAAATATTTACAAAAGGGCATTAAAATTCAAATCCCCACTGTTGCACTAAGATACACGTGATGAGATATTCCAACGAGATCACCGTGTGCAGCATTTATAAAGGAAATTGTCGGGAACTCGGTCCACAACCCTACTGTAGATGAACTATTGGGGAACTCAGAAACTCGGTCCACAACCCTACTGTAGATGAACTATTGGGGAACTCAGGAACCCGGTCCACAACCCTACTGTAGATGAACTATTGGGGAACTCAAGAACTTGGGCCACAGCCCTACCATAGATGAACTATTGGGGAACTCACGCAAGCTAAGGAGTCTTTCCACAAAATCACACGCATGCAGCGTTTTCCCCACAAGTTCAAGGTACAACCTTCCTGAACGTTGGTATAGTCCTGGGTTAAGAATTCTCAACTTAGAATATTTTCATCACCACTTCTTAGAGAGGGCAGTTGGCTGAAAAAAGACATTGTTGCTTTTACATCTTGGCCAGGAAAAGGATCTAAAGAAGAAGGGAAAATCTAAATTTATAGAACAATCATGTAAGGTTATAGGAAGAGTAAAATTAGATGAAGTAAATGGAGCACTTATTACCTTATATTTATTGAATGGTATTATAGGTGGGTCTTCTAGGATGGCAAGAACTTACATATATGAAGAGATTTATAAGGTTTTTCTGATAAAACAAACTCTAAAAACAGAAGTATGGGGCTGTGGGGCGGGAGGCGCCCAGTATTCCAGTGCAGGCAAGGTTTGTCGATTTTTATTTGAGGTCAAGGAACCTGGAAGGAAATAGGGGTAGAATGTGATGTGGACATATAAGCAGTTATTGTGTACAATGAACTACACTCATGCAGGTGTTCACACGGCTCAAACACAAGTAATGCTAATTCTGTTCTATAAATTCCTTTTCTCGTGATTAAAAACAGAAGGCGAGGCCCAACACAGACAAGATGGAGATTATCCCATTTCATCAACAGGAAAGTCATACCAAAATTCTTATCAAGTTCAAATACAAAAACAAAGATGCATTCTAGCATCTGAATTCCGAGTTCCCTCTAGCTGTGAGTAGAAATGCCAGTCAGGCTTCAAAGAGACGGTGGCATCCTTTTCTTTCTGTTTTTTTTTTTTTTTGAGAGGGAGTCTCGCTCTGTCGCCCGGGCTGGAGTGAGCGGCGCCATCTCAGCTCACTGCAAGCTCCACCTCCCGGGTTTACACCATTCTCCTGCCTCAGCCTCCCGAGTAGCTGGGACTACAGGCACCGCCACCTCACCCGGCTAGTTTTTTGTATTTTTTAGTAGAGACGGGGTTTCACGGTGTTAGCCAGGATGGTCTCGATCTCCTGACCTTGTGATCCGCCCGTCTCGGCCTCCCAAAGTGCTGGGATTACAGGCTTGAGCCACCGCGCCCGGCTTCCTTTTCTTATGAAAAGAAAGGTGTGGGGAAAAAAAGCCCACCATGGCCTAGGGAATTTGTTGACGATTTTTATCACACCAGCTGCTTCTCAAAGAGTTAAACAACTTTCTTTCAGGAGGCAAGGAGTGCATTTTGTAGGATTCAAAAACCAGCCGTCATCTTTTCCCCATCGTTACTCATAGCCCATTGCAGCTATCCCGTTCCATGGAAGAGATGGCTGCTTAAGCGGAAGGCTGATCTCCGCAATTGGGGTTCTTTCTTTTGGCAGTTCTTCTCATCTCATTTCTCTGCCCCCCCGCTTCCTCTCCTCTTTCTTTTCCCCCTCCCCTTCGTCTTCTTCTATCTTTCTTTTTCTTTTCTTATTGTTTCTTTCTTTCTTTTTTTTTTTTTTTTAGACCTATTTTCATTCTGTCGCCCAGGCTGGAGTGCCGTGGTATGATCCCAGCTCACCACAACCTCTGCCTCCCAAGTTCAAGCAATTCTCATGCCTCAGCCTCCCGAGTAGCTGAGATTATAGGCACATGCCACCACACCCGGCTAATTTTGTTATTATTAGTAGAGATAGAGTTTTGCCCTGTTGGCCAAGCTGATCTCAAACTCCTGACCTCAAGTGATCGTTTTCATCTTTCCTTTCTTTCTACTTCTCTCTCTCCTTCCATTTCTCCCTCCCTCCTCCTTTCTCTCTCTCCCTCCTTCTCTGTTCATTAGAATCTCCCCTGATATTCTAGTTTTCCATCTCATCCCTCCCATTGAGAACAAGGCTCCCTGGAAGCCCCACCATTTATCTCTGAGCTTCTTACTGATAAACTTGGGTGAGTCTGGCGGTGTGATAAAAAATGTCAACAGCTTTGTCACATATAAAAGAACAAACCTTATTCTCCTAAATGTCAGAGTTCAATGATCATTTCTCAAAGGTTTAAATTCAAATCTTTTAGAAATAGATCTGACAGGTAGACGTTGTTTGTCCACTGAGGCTTTAAAATGCACCTCTCTCAGCGGGTTCCTCTGTTCATTCTCACCTACACCCTGTTCATTTCCTCTTCAGGCAAAGGCAGGCACTAAATCTACATTTTTCTGCCTGTCACATAGAAGAGCAGATATTATACCAAAAATCACTATGATGAGGCAGCCAGCTAATTAATTACTTAAATAGCTGTAAAAATAATCCAGAAAGTCCTAGGTGGATTTGTTTCTAGATGTATGCTTATAGGAAAATTGAGTGTCTAGCAACCAGTCTTTGTCTCAATGACTCCCATCTCCATGTAGTATCTGGCGACTTCTCCATGCTCATCACAGCGACCCCCTTGACCCTGCTTTGTTGTGCACACCTTGCCTGTTTCTCTGCAATTCTGTCTTACCACTGCCAGATAACAGAACCGTGTCACCCTCAGACATCCTTAAAATTCTGTGCACCCAACTCAATCTGGCTGTGGCTTTGGAAAATCCAATAGAAGTTGCATAGACATTTGTGAGAGTGAGGAAACGTGTTCTCCTAAATGGAGAATGGGAAAGGAAGCGTTTAAGAAATGCAATCACTATTTCCTGTAATTATCCACAAATACCCGCTCTGGGGCAGCTGAGCAGCCCACAGACAGAAGGACTTTGGAACCTGGAGTGATAGTATCTAAGACCAGGCAAACGCTGCAGAGCATATTAAAGCTCCTTTGTTCATTTTGGAATGGCATCTCTGAATGCTCTTTGCAGAGATGTGTGCACTTGATTTCATGTGGAGGTACATAGAGAAATGGCCAAGGGCTGCCCACTCTCTGCCAAGCATGCTATGCCTCATCAGTCCCTGAAAGCTGTTCTCCTCTGTGTCTTCTCTCCAGTGCGGATGGCGACTCCTACGAGGTCATGCAGATCGACGTGGAGGTGGAAGAGCCCGGTGACCTGCCAGCCACACAGCTGGTCACGTGGCAGGTCGAGTACCCCGGAGAGATCACATCTGACTTGGGAGTGTCGAAGATCTATGTGAGCCCAAAGGACTTGATTGGAGTTGTGCCACTTGCTATGGTAAGCAAGCCCCTCCTTGGGCTGTTAGGACTGAACTCGGGGGAGGGGAAGGCGCCGTACGGTGACCCAGGCTGGGTGGGGAAAAGTGGAGGAGCCAAGAACCCGGACAGTGAGAAATGAAACCACAAAGTTGACTGCCAATAGCCAATTGTTGTGTGTGTGTGTGTGAGTGTGTGTGTGTGTGTGTATCTATCTATCTATCTATCTATCTACCTATAAAACAATTTTCTTAACATATTATTTAGAAAATAACTTCCAGGTGTTAGATTTGGGTCTGCTATTGTGTGAAAATTATTGATGACTTGATAGATGTGTTTGTAGCTTATGATGTAGACACCTGTGGATCTCGAACCCACACAGCTGTGGAGTTCATGTAGCTCAAGTATGGGAGTGAAATGTGCTGAGACATTTGTCAAACACCTGCCTGGTCCGCCAGACCACCAATTAGAAAATATTGACCAGTGTTCTTATGATATGCTGAAAGAACACCAGAAATCAGTTCTTCAATCCAAGGCAACTGGACAGCTGCCTGGTGACACTAAACTGGTTACTGTGTTTGTTGTTCATTAGGAAATGTAAAGGTGTTTGGGTGACTGTAGTTGACAAGGGCTCTTACTCTTTTATTTGAGAGGCACTGAGCATTCCTGGTTATTATTTTGTGTGAGACGGTCGTGCCCTTTGCTTTGGACTCTTAGTGGTTCTGTCACAGGGAATAGCAATGCTTGAACGTTGAGGGAATAGCAAGGAGAAAGGCTTGAACCCGGGAGGTGGAGGTGACAGAGCCAGCCTGAGTGACAGACGGAGACTTCATCTCAAAACAAAACAAAATGAAATATGCTGGGCTGAGTTGTTAGCAACGGGCTCTGTGCGGCTTCCTCTGGAACTAAGTGGAGAGCCAGAGTCCTGTCTGATCAACCTTTTGTACTGGGAGTGTTCTGACTCTTCCCAGAGCAAGGTGCCTTATTTTAACCTTGACTTGGTTGGTGAAAGAGTGTTGTCATGCAAGGAATGTGGTTGCCATTATTAAATTACTTTGCTTTTGTTCATTCTATCTTTATTGAGAGATATGTGAAAGAAATGTTAGATCCATGCATCCATTGATTGATTGATTGATTGATTGATTAATGTCACACATCCCTGACACAGAAGAGAAAAGGAGGAAAGCCAGCCTGCCTGGACCGCGGGCAGTGAGTGAGTTGAGTTTAGTCTCCGGGGAACTTGGAAGCCAGCATGAGGAGTTGGATTGTTGCATGCAGTGGGAAGCCCCTGTGAGGGGTCTGCAGGGGAGCCACATGGACTGACTTATGTTTTCAGAAGATCAGTGTGGCTGTACATGGAGAATGAATTCAAGAGGGTAAGAGAGCATTAGGGGACTGTATTCTGGCTTTTGGAAGAAAAAAAAAAAAAGATCTTATAATGCCGACCTACAGAGCTTGATGTTTACTTGGCTCTTGACATCCTGTGTAAATTTCAGCAGCCTGGGACTCATAAGGTGGCTCCGGCAGGTCAGGGTGTGGCCTCTTTCCATCCTGTTGCTTTGAGTAACCCCAAATACATTGACCTAATCACTCTTACTCCAAACTAATGACAACCATACCCACGTTACAGCTATTTTCTAAATTTTCACATTTCATGTTGATGAAGTTGCAGGAAAATGGGAATCATTACACAAAGCAGGTGGAATTTTATATTTGTTAAGCTTTCTGGAAGTCAGTTTGGCAAATATTATTTAAAAGGTAATACAATATCGTATATTGTATTACTTTAAAAATTTTGTTTATTATTTATTTTTCTTTTTTTGTGAGACAGAGTTTCACTCTGTCGCCCAGGCTGGAGTGCAGTGGTGCAATCTCAGCTCACTGCAACTTCTGCCCCCCAGGTTCAAGTGATTCTCCTGCCTCAGCCTCCTGAGTAGCTGGGATTACAGGCACCTGCCAACATGCCCAGCTAATTTTTGTGTTTTTAGTAGAGATGGGGTTTCACCATGTTAGCCAGGCTGGTCTTGAACTCCTGACCTAAGGTGATCCACCTGCCTTGGTTTCCCAAAGTGCTGGAATTACAGGCATGAGCCACCATACCTGGCCTATAAATTTTTATAATATATTTTATAAGTGGAAAAGGGGAGAGTGTGCTTCTCTCCTTCTGGAGCACCCTACCTCTGTTCCTACTCCATCAGCCTAGGAGCTCCACCAAGTGCTGACATCTAGCTGCAAGGGAGCCTGGAGCGAGTGAGCTATTCCAGGAGCCAGATGCCCTGCTGCAAGCATGCAGCAGTGGGAGAAGGGAGTGCACCTGGGGAAATGTCTGGCGCTGTCCTGGCTGAGATAATAGCAGTGGAGCAGCAGCATCCACCTTAGAAGACGAGACTTCCGGATGCACTGCATACAGGTGTGAAGAAAACACATGAATAAAAGATGTCTCCTAGCTTTAGGCCCAAACAAAAATTCCCGGTATATCTCCACGACGCTACCACACAAGCTTAAAATTTAAGAGCTTTTGGCCAGGCGCGGTGGCTCACGCCTGCAATACCAGCACTTTGGGAGGAGTGGATCACGGGGCGGGCGGATCACGAGGTCAGGAGATCAAGACCATCCTGACTAACATGGTGAAACCCCATCTCTGCTAAAAGTACAAAAAAATTAGCCAGGTGTGGTGACGGGCGCCTGTAGTCCCAGTTGCTGGGGAGGCTGAGGCAGGAGAATGGCGGGAACCCGGGAGGCGGAGCTTGCAGTGAGCCGAGATCACCCCACTGCACTCCAGCCTGGGAGACAGAGTGAGACTCTGTCTCAAAAAAAAAAAAAAAAAAAAAAAAGAATGAAGGGCTTTTTGTTATAAAATAACCTATGGTCTATATTTTTGTACAAAAATCTTTGCACACATTTTTAATGAACCCCTTCAGGTAAACTTTTAGAAATAAATTCAAATCAAGGGATATGCAATATTGTATTACTTTTTCTATAATGTTTGCCAAACTGCCTTTCAGAAAGCTTAACCAATTTAAAATTCCGCCTGCTATGTGTAATGATACCCATTTTCCTGCAACTTCCTCTAACATGAAATATTAAAGTTTAGAAAACAGACAATTTATTCAGCAAAAAGTACATCTCAGTGTTGCTTTAATTTGCCCTTCTTAGATGACATTTTATTTCCTATTAAGCATTTGGTTTTTGCCCGTTTTCTTTTCTCATTGGGAATTCAATTTCTTCTTATAGCTTTGTTAAAATCTTTTTTTTATTATGGTAGAAATCATATAACATTCAAGCTACCATCTTAACCATTTTAAGTGTATAGTTTAGTAATGTTAAGTATTTTCTCATTGCTGAGCAACAGATCTCCAGAACTTTTTCATCTTTTAACACTGAAACTCTAAAGCTACTAAACACAAATTCCTCCTCCCTCCTCCGCAGACACCGGTAACCACCTGTCTATTTCTATATATTAGTGATCCTAACCTTTCCATTGACATACTGCAGGTACTCTTACTAGTTTACCATTTGCCGATTAACTTTGCTGGTCAGACTTTTTTGGCTTGCACAGACTTCTGTCTGTTTGTTTAATTTGTATGTAGTCAAATCCATTATCTTTTCCATAATGGAAATCCCTCATCTCCCTCTAATTATATCCAAGACCAAAAAGGCATAAAATCTCCAAATATTAAACTATTCACACACAGCACAACTGTCTTCAAAACTAATGCTGAAAGTGAGTGCAATTGTGGTAATTTCGTGCTGTTGTTAAAGATTTCAGGTCCGCTTGGGCTGGAGCTGGTGGCCTCTCCATTCTTTGTGTGCTGTGCAATTTCATCTCCAGGAAAGCTCTGGGATGAGATGAGGTCAAGTGTTTGCATTGAAAGCTACGTTTTAGAAGCACATTTTTTTCAGTATTTTGTATTTTTTTATTGAAGTTTTCTTCAGTATTGTGATTTTTTCCCCCTAATGTCTAGGGTCATGAAAGTTTTTAGTTTCTTAATCCAGTTATAGGTTTTTATGAGATTTATTACATTGTTTTTTCAGTTCAGGAAATCATGCCTTACTATGTTGTAAGTAAATATGTTTTTGTTTTTAGGGAGGCAAATTCTGAGGGAAAAGGTCATTAAAGGTGCATTAGCATTAATCTATTAAGTGCTTATCTGTAACCACATTAGTGTCTGAATCTGGAGAGTGGTGTTTGCTCTTCTTTTCTTTCTTTTTTTTGGAGACAGAGTCTCGCTTTGTCGCCCGGGCTGGAGCGCAGTGATGTGATCTCAGCTTACCGCAACCTCCGCCTCCCGGGTTCAATGGATTCTCAAGCCTCAGCCAAATAGCTGGGATTGCAGGTGTGCACCATCATGCCCGGCTAATTTTTATATTTTAGTAGAGATGGGGTTTTGCCATGTTGCCCAGGCTGGTCTCGAACTCATGGCCTCAAGCAACCCACCCGCCTGTGCCTCCCAAAATGCTGGGATTAGGGGCATGAGCCACTGCACCCAGCCTGGTGTTTGCATGTCTTGGAAAAGTTGGAGTCCCGTTTGTAGGGACACAGCTTTCCAAGGAGAAAGATCTCTGTTTCTCAAAGTTCTTCAACGTCCTTCTGTCCTAACTGCCTCCTGAGTTTTGGCTAAAACAAGTGTTTCAAGTTTACACCAGTGTTCAGGGGTAATGGCACTGATATATATACTTTATCAATTTTTGAATGCCTTAGCAGCTAGTCCTTTAAAACATTGTAACAAGTCCTCTTCATTTTAAAATAAAACAAACCTTTTTCTTCCTCTTGGGTAGTGGCTGTTTGGATATTATGCTTGTGGCTAATGTTGTTGTAAGTGCAGGATATGGAGGTGAATGACTGTGCTCTCCTGTGGGATTTTAAGAACATGCCCTCCCAGGTGGGTCTCTTGACCAGCTTCTCATTTTGCTTTGGGTCTCAGCTATGACCACTAAGTTTTAGTTATTAGAATGGATCTGAGACTTCACATAAAACTTAATCAGGAGACATGGTCGGGACAGACAATGTCTGTATTATCCTTGAAAATAATCAAAGGAGAACTCCAGCCCTACAGCGACCCGGTGCTGATGGTGTTACGTGGCGCTCACCATGGCATAAGGATACACACAGACGCATCTGCCAAACCCAGCCCCAAAGATCCTGGAGAAGACCACAGAGCTCTTAAACAAACGTGAAGAATCAAATGTGCCATTGCTCTTTAGGAATGCAATTCGATATCACATTCTGAGCTTTTTCTCAAACGTGATTCTGATGGAAAGACAAAAAGCATCTCAGAATTGTCTTGTTAGAGCTCAGCTCCCAGGCCACATCCTCCACAGGGTCTTCCTTGATCCTCGGGCCCAGACAGGATCCACATTAACTCCTGTACTCTGTGCACCCATGTTTTCCTTGCACGCAATGAGGGCAGTAGGCAAGTCGGAGGGTTCTGACACTGCAGAGTTGTTCTTGAGGGTTGAGATCATGTGTTTGGAGCCGTCATAGGTAGGGGTCGTACCCAAGAAGCTTGGGAGGACATCGGCTCAGTATGTCCCTTTGATTTGCACTCTAAGTCCTTCCTCGTCTCGTTTTATTCTTTGAACCCTGCTGTATTTGTCTATTTTCTGTTGCTTACAACAGAATGCCTGAAACTGGGTGATTGATAAGGGAAATTATTTATTAAAGTTCTGGAGGCTGAGAAGTTCAAGGTCAAGAGGCCACAGGTGGTGAAGACCTTCTTGCTGGTGGGGAACTCTCTGCAGAGTCCCAAGGCGGAGCAGGGCGTTGTATGAGGGTGGGTGCTGAGTATGCTAATGTGCGGTCTCAGGTTGCTCCGCCTCTTCTTACAGTGCCACCAGTCTCGCTCCCATAATAACCCATTAATCCATTCATCCATGAATGGATTAATTCACATCCATGAATGGATTAATTCACATTCACAAATGGATTAACTCATTCACGAGTGTAGGGCCCTCATGGCCCAATCACCTCTTAAAGGCCCACCTCTCAGTATTGCCACATTGGGGATTAAGTGCCAACGTGATTTGGGGAGGGAACATTTAAACCATAGCACCCACCTAAACCTCTCCAATCTCCAAGCCTTTTTTCCAGACTGGAAGCTGCTAGACTCCAGTGAACCCCTCCTGACGTGTGATATTTCATACTCAGATGCTGTGTTCTCATTAGCACACGTAGGGGACTCCATAACCTGGGTAACTACAGGTGCAGCTAAGCAGATTATTCTCGGCCTGACCCTCCACCTGCTTGGTTGAACGCTGAGTTCCTTCCTCATATGATTCTTGGGATTACAATAATGTAATCATTAAGGAATCTCTCCCTCCTTATCTCACCTGCGTCTTCCTAAATCTCCATTAAGCCATGTTCTCCTAAATCTATGATTCGGTAGAAAATTTCCATTTCTGTGATCTTAGCAGACAAAACTTACTCATATTTTTAGAACCATACAATTTTATTATTGTAAACCGTCTGATGAAATACATTTTAAATAAGCTTTACTGAATCAAGTACATTTCTCTTCTTAAATAAAATGAGCTTCCTTTTCACCAACCATACTCTCCCCTCATCTTCAGAATCTTTGGGATGTATTCCCCTGGCACAGTCACTTGGTTTGTGTTACATCCTTCCAGTACTGTGATTATGCTCAAACCCTGTCCTCCTGACATCACCCAGCAGAAAGCACAGGATCAGCCGATAGCTGGTGCTCAGTAAAGGCTTGTAAGAGAACAGCCTTATCCCTCACTGGAATACACATGAGTTTGCGAGGAGATGGTAACCCAGGCCACCTATCTCCCTGCAGTTTTGAAGTCAGCACAGGTAATGTGTGGTGACAGTCACCCACTAAGATCGAGACTTAAGAAAAGGCTGTCAAATTAGGGAAGGGAGCTTCCTTTCCTGGCTTGAGTAATATGTTTTTTTGAATTTTTGGCATAAAAGCAGATTCTTGGCTCTTTTTATTTGACTGTTCATAGCATTCTTTTTTTGTGTGAGAGCCTGTTAATTAATATGCCAGATACCCTCTGTTGTTTTACTCAGACTTTTTGAAAATTCAGTCACACTGCACAGCATACTATGGCTTTCATTTTCATACTTTCTCAACCACATGCAAATTAAGATAGCCCTTGAAAACATTTCTTCCCTAAAGCACCTTCTTGCATTGTGTTCGCTGAGTAGCCATTGCTCCCTGAACAGCATTCACAGTAATTACACCAAATGCTTACTCTTCATTAGGTACCAGGTATGGTTCTAGGAACTTCTACACATATATGGAGGATATGAGGTCAGGGTAGGCAGGAGCTGGGTTCTGGAGACCCCATCAGCCATGGTACCTGCAGCGGGATTTCTGATTCAAGATGTATGAAAGTGTGTGTGTATATGTGTGTGTGTGTGTATATATATGTGTGTATATATATATATATATATATATATATATGTGTATATATATGTGTATATATATGTGTATATATATGTGTGTGTATATATATGTATATATATGTGTGTGTATATATATGTATATATATGTGTGTGTATATATATATATATAAAGAATTTAATTCCCACAATGTCCCAGTGAAGTTGACATGACTATTATCCCCATTTCACAGATGGATGAGGCCACACAGAGTTGGAAAAATGGCCCCAGGCTACCCAGCTAAGAAGCTGAGCCGAAATTAGATTCCAGATGGATGAACTCCAGAGTCTAAGCTCATAACCAGTCCACTCCACCCCTCACACACGGGAAACAGAGCGTAGGCTGTTGATCAGTTCCATATGCAAAAAGACCTTTGGAAAATGCAAATGCAAGGCGGTGCACTCATAAAAATACGAAATTGAGAAGTCTTATTGAAATAGAAAAAGTCATCTGAAAATGAATTATTTATTATGCACAAAGCCCCTGCCTTTTCTTTTCAGCCCACTCTGTTGCCTCTGATGTTCCCTAATGAGCCATCCTCTCCAGAGGTGATTTATAATGAGACGGCGGTGGTGGCTGAACTTCAACGCTTTTAAAGGCCCATAGTACAAAACAAATGCAGGAGAATTATTGCTTTTGTTGCTCACCGTGTGGTTATTACAGCCCTAGCTGTTGTACAACCAGTTGCTATCAGTGAACAAATAAGCTATGATGTAACTCATTTTAGAGGCACCACAGAAGCACAGTCCATTCAAAAAGCATTTCCTGAGCCTGCTATGTGCTGGGCACTTGCCTTTGTCTTGAGATTTAGCAGAGCTCATGCCACTCAGGGGAAGCAGCTGGGAAACGTGTCAAAAATAATTGAGCAAGATAATTTCAGAATGAATACATGCTTGGAAGAAAAGAGAACAGTGCATCATGGAGGGAAAGACTCATTGAGATGTGCTCTTTCGGACTAGGTTATTCCTGCAGAGATGACATTTGAGCTCAGACATTGCTCCAGGAAGGGCCCAGCCTGGAAAGTTGTGAGAGGAGCTGGCTTTCCAGACAGAAGGAAAAGTGGGTGCCGAAGCCCAAAGCAGGGCCCAGCCCTGAGTGCTTTTGAATGGAAAAAGGGCGAGTGCAACTGGAGATAGTGAGTGGGGAAATGATACAAGGAGATGAGGTCAGGGTAGGTGGGAGCTGGGTACTAGAAACCCCATCAGGCGTGGTACATGCAGCGAGATTTCCGGTTCAAGATGTTTATATCTGATATGATCATGATTTATTTTTTAATATCACTCTGAATGCTATGAGGAGATCAGATTTGCAGGGAGAGATCAATGGTGGAAATAGGAAGACCACTTGGGGGCTCCTTTGGTGGTCCAGGAAGAAGGGATGACAACTTGGAATAGGGTGATGATGGGGACGGTGAAGACAAGCGGAAGGTCTCAGGATGTATTTCATAAGTATAGCACCAGGACTTGCTTATAGGCTGGGCAAGGAGGGTATTTGAATAGCCGAGAGCCAATGTGAGTCTAGACTAGACAGACTGTCCAGTGAAACTTTCCGAGATGATATGAACGTTCTGTAATCTAAACCATCCAGTATGGTGGCCACAGCCACATGAGGTTATTGAGTTCTAGAAATGTGGATTGTGTAACTGAATAACTAAATGTTTAAAATTAATATTAACATAAACAGCCATGTGTGCTAGTGGCTATCAGGTTAGACAGTATCTAAAGGTTTGGCCGGGGGATCAGGGGAATTCACATCGTTTCTGAGATGATGGTGGTTGGGATACTCTCCACTTGCTGTGCAGACCCACTGTTTGTTCTTCTCCACCCTGCTGTGTGTCCCTGAGGTCTTTCCTTTATGGATTATGTCAAACAGGCTGCCCTGCCCACTGGCTTCTGCTTGGTTCAGCCAGTGTAAGGCACTGAGAGGAGAGAGGTCAGATAGAAGTTCCTTCCCTAATAAACACAGTTTGTCGGTGGCCGTGCGCTCCATCAAACGGACCTGCTATTGTCAGTGAACTCTCTCCTTAGGCAACAGCAGCGGTGCCAGTTGTGATGTTTGGGTTGTCAACGCAGCTACGTGTGTCAGTCTGTACTTACAGCTGTCTCATTCACCCCCTTTACACAGAGGCGCAAGTATCTGAGTGCAACATTATGACTTACGGTGCTGTTCTTGCCCCCAAAATTTATGTATTTGAGTACCTATTATTTTATTATAAACTATTTTCTTTTATTTATATTTTATATTTCAGTGAAAATATTAAAGCAATTTTTAAAATATGTGTATTGGTAGATTATATTAATTATGGTTCTTATTTCAGGACAGTAAAGTAAGTGCTACTTTATTTGTTACATAAATATTTGCTATATAAAAGGAGCCATAGCTCAAATAGAGTTGAAAACAGTGGGGTTGGCAAACACTTTCTGTGAAGGGACAGGTAGTAAATATTTTCAGGCTTGCAAGCCACACAGTCTCCGTGCAACAATTCCACCCTGCACGTGGGGCCGGAAGGCAGCTGTAAACATGTAAGCAAATGGGTGTCACTGAGTTGCAATAAAAAGCTGGAACTTTGTGAGAGCTGAAACTTTAATTTCATATAATTTTCATGTGTCACAAAGCAGTGTACTTCGTTTGATTTTTTTAACCACGTATATGAATGCATAAAGCTGCAGGACATACAAAAATGACAGCTTTTGCAGGCTGTGATTTGCTTATCCCAGGTCTAATGTCAGTGTAGCCTTTGCTTATCCAGGCCTGAGTTCCTCCTTTTGGGAGTTGAAAATTCCCCGCTACGATCCCCAATTATGATATCAATTTTTATCTCCTTGAATGAAGAATTCCCTCAAATAAAAAATAAAAAAAGTAGAGTTATTGTAAGAAAAGTGTATTTTCCACGGAGAACAGAGATGAACTCTGACTATACATCACCCCGTGGAGAATGTCCGCGAGATTGGCCGCGGCAGGTAGCTTGAGCTGCATTTGGGCCTTGACCATTCTGAAGACACCTCGGGTTTGATAACTCAGCCCCGAGCCTGTTAATCCCTGTCAGGAGCAAACCCTCCCGATGGTATAGGCTTCCACCCTTTCAGAGGCCTGGGGGGCCTCCAGCACTCATGATGCCTAGTCTTCTTTCATCTTTCTTCATGCCCCTCACATTCCTTGGTGAACTTCATCGTCTTCCTCTTTGGTGGTGTCCACTGGACAGCATCAGAGCTTGTTTGCTCTGTAGCTGGCAATGACCTTTGAATTAAACTCATATAAAAGTTTAAGGAAGAACTGGAAAGAGACCTGGAAACCGATTTAAGGGCATGTTTGTGACTCATTCTCAGGGTCCTAATGTGACTAATTGCTCAGAGCCAACGCTTCCTTGCCTCTTGAATTGCTTTCTAAGGACTGACTCACTCCGTAGCATCTAAAACCTTGTCAGCAACAGAAGGTGAAAGCACCTTTCACAAAGGCTGGAGTGCCTGGGGGATTCATATTTCAGGTGTTATGCCAGCTGCCGAGCCCACAGTCCTCTCTTATATCTGTGAGACTTGTTGTATTTCTCGTAAGACCACCTAAAGCCCAACTCAAAATTCCAGCAAGCCTTAGGGTCCATCTAATTTGCAGGTACCATCCAGCTTTGCCAGGCTTATGTTTTAGGGTGAATTTGATTTTGGTATTCTGTAATGTGTGGTTCAGATCATGGCACACAAAATCCAGCCTCAACAGGAAGGCCTTTTCTGACCACCCCGTCTAAAGAGCATCCTGCCACATTCTGTATTCCCTTATCCTCGCTTACCTTTTCTCCATGGTATTTCTTTGCGCCTAACATATCTTGTTTCTGTCCAGCATCTGATCCCCAAGGGAATGGGGGTAGTTCCTGTTGTGTTCATGTTGTGTTTGCAGCACTTGGACTGCTGTCCATCCCGCGGCGGAAGCTCGGTAACCATGCTGGTGCTGAGGAACGAATCAGATGGAGCGAATTCAGACACCTGGCCTGAAAGTCTGTAACTGAGCAGACTTTGGGCGAGGTAGATGACCTTTCTGCACCTCACTTTTGTCATCTGCAAACTGGGGATAATCATGGTGTCTCTACTTCACAGGGTGATGTAAAATGTAGTGAGTGTGGAAGTCACACACTTAGCATGAGGCCTGCCACTCAGTGGCTTTACGGTAAATACATGTGCTGCTCTCAACAGCAGTGCTGAAGAAGATGTGTTTGGGGATATTCACATGCAAAAAAAATAAATAAAGTAGTTATCACTTTTATTTATTTGTTTATTTTTTTGGAGACAGAGTCTCGCTCTATCGCCCAGGCTGGAGTGCAGTGGCCTGATCTCAGCTCACCGCAACCTCTGCCTCCCAGGTTCAAGCAATTCTCTGGCTCAACCTCCCGAGTAACTGGGACTACAGGCACTGGCCACCATGTCTGGCTAATTTTCTGTATTTCTAGTAGAGATGGGGTTTCACCATCTTGGCCAGGCTAGTCTTGAATTCCTGACCTTGTGATCCACCCTCTTCCACCTCCCAAAGTGCTGGGATTACAGGTGTGAGCCACTGCACCTGACCATCGCTTTTTTCTTCTACAAATTTTTGAAGAAATTAAGGTAAAAGTAAATGTTGAATGTCCTCTAGAGAAGAAGAGACTAAATGAATCTATGATATTTTACATAGTAAGTAATAATGGCTGTGCTGTGTGTGTGGAGCCTAAGCTCTTCTACCAGGCAGGTACCAAATGGCAAAATGCTGCATCTGTTAGGACCTTTTCAAATTCAAACCAAACTGGCTTATGCAGAAATCGGAATTTATTGGTCCACTGTTTAAGACTGGATTCGTTTGGCTATGTGAACAGTCAAACTGTGTCCAATTAGGCCATCAACCTACCCTAAACTGGTAACAATCGCCAGATACCCAGGTCAGGCTAAGACAGACTTCCTAAACTCATCATAACCATGGGGACAGTATCGCCAAAATGCGCTAAGATCGGCTTCCTCCAAATGCAGGCAGTAAAAGATGGATACTTGGATAAATTCAGGCTTCCAATAGAAAGGAACAGAAGCTGGGAAACACAGTCAGTTTGAAAAAAAGAAAATCCTCGGCCAAAAAATTACAGGACGGATATGGTTATGTAGAATTTTGGGTGAAGGAGGTAACTGCTTTTCCATTTATTTACAAAACAAATCTTAAAACCTTCAAAAAAAAAAATACTTCCTATAGAAAATGTGCTTGAAAAATCAAAATAATACAGAGGCATGTGAGGAAAGGACCTACCTACTATTCCTCATCAATGAAACACACATGACTAGACAGGGAAGCGATGACTCCCACCTTCAGGATGACATGGCTAGCACTGTGAATGCTATGAATGAAGCCAACATACCTGTCCAGTATAGACCTAAATGAAAGTGCTTGGTTGGTGATATTCAACACTGAAGATTAGGCTTTAGCTAAGATTTAAAGCTTTGAAATGTATTTTTTTATAACCTGTGAACTTCCCATCAAAAAGGATTTGACAAACATGTAGCAGGGTTTTTTGACAATCTTAAGCTCAAGGCCAGTCTACCTCTAATCACATTTTCCTAAAGAATCAGCACTTTTCTTGAGAATCAATTTAATTTTCTTTGGTTCACCAGTAGTGATTTTGGTTTATTAATTCATCTAATGCCAGATTTTTTTTTTTCCGTTTGTTTTTCTCTTTGCAGAATGTTCACAGAGTTAGGTGTTAATCCCCAAGGCTATAGCAAGTGGATATATATCAATTTCTCTAATGAAAGGATGGTGTGTGTCAGAGAATATTATGTCTAGATCAGAAAAGATGGGAAAAAAATGCTATTTAAGCTTTTATTTTTTAATTGTAAAAACATGAGTAACATAAAAGGAATGGGAAGAAGGGACATTCTAATGCCTTATGGGTAGCTATATCATTAAACAACAGAAAGGCCACCCTGCAGTAGAATTCTTTAAAATTACTGCCTAAGGGATATGGTAGTTACAGTTCAAAGTGACTTTTTACAGAACTTATTTTTCCTAAACCTGTCAGCAACAAACTGGAAGGAAATACTTAAACTGCACTGTATGGTTCCACATAGATCTGTTTTCCTGACAATTTTTAAATGGAAATGGAGCCTATTCGTTTTCATGAATTTGCAGTTATATGCAAGTATAATAAGACAACATATGGAAAAGCAATGCAATGATTAAGGAAAGGATTTTGCAAAGCATGTTAGCAGAGATCTGAGAGTCCTATCTATTAAATCTGTCTTTTTCATTTTGAAAATGTGTGTGACTAGCCAGTTAACTATTTTAGCTAATGTGAGAGTATTAAGTATTACACACCTCTTAGTGTATGCAACAGATTCATCTTTGAAAAACAGAGAAAAGTTAAATTCCTTTCTAAGATATGAAACAGGAGGCAAATTTAGCCTTCTAGTGTATCAACGTTGTGTAATGATGGAACCCAGAACCCGTATCTTTCTAGAAAAAAATCCATCCTGGATTTAAAGGAATTTGCTTTGTAGTAATAAAATTGGGAGATAGTAATAAACATGCAATTCAACCACCAAGAAACGATTCTACTCTACAAAATAAACAGACTGTCTTCTTTATTAAGTGTCTGGACAGTTGTTGTATGTTGCTACCTGGTTCACACCATGCAGCCTCTTCACAAAACATTTTATCAATGCTCTACCAGTAAGAGAAATGTCCATCGTGGCCATTTTGTAGATGAGAAAATTGAGGCTGGTGGAAAGAAAATAAGTTACTGGAAGTCACATGACTACAGTGGATGTCTGACTCCAAGACTGATGCTCTTACACCACCAGGATTTAAGCATGGAACTATACTGGTAAGAATATACAGGGCCAATGCAGCAAAAGACACAGACATGTCTGTGTGTCTGACAAAGAGCAGGAAGCAAACATTCGTCCCATGCATGGATGGATTGGAAAGGTCTGCCTCATGCCATGGTCCTGAGGCATGAGGACCACATTTATCTTCAGATTGGAAGATGACAAAGTAGAGCTGTGACATGACTAAGTTATAGACATGGAATGTTAGAAGCTTTCTGAATAATGGGAGAAAATAAGTGAGGCTCTCAAGAAGAAAAACCCATGTTTCTGTCACCCCTTATCACAGTAACTTTGGGAAGTTTCTATTTTGGTATCTGCCTCTTCTCATCTATGAAATAATGTCACAGTGACCCCATCTACTTAATATAATTCTTGACTTTTTGTTAGGAAGATCAGTGATAATATGTTTTAAAACAACCTATGAATTTTCCATAATATAATGGAATTCTCTCTATAACATCTCCACTGGGAAATTGTCTAGCTTTCATTGATCTCTGGAGACAGGAGATAACGCATTACCTCTTAGGGAAACCCATGCCTTTCTATATAAATAGACATAATAGATAAATATGTGGGTAAAGTATGGTTATGAATATAGATGATAGAGAAAAAGATAATAAAGCTATAAATGTTATGTATACAGAGATAGATGATAGGTAGGTAGGTAGATAGATAGATAGATAGATAGATAGATAGATAGATATTGTAGTAAATAATGTCTAGTGGATGGCTCTCTTTAATTTTATTATTCATTTAAGTCATTATTTGTATTCTTCTTTCACATGTCCTTATATCTAACCCAATACCAAGTCCTGTTGATTTTACCTGAAAAAAAGATGGATTTATGTATTTTTCAAATCTATCCCTTTCTTCCTGTATCCACTGCCCCTATTGTACTCCAAACTATTCTTTTTTCTAGTGTAAACCATTATAAATGTTTCAACTACTCTTAATCCCTCTCCACACTATTTTCTACACTGTAGATGGTTATCTTTTATAACTTCATTTTGATGATGTCCTTATCTCATACTTAAAACATATCTATGACTTTCTTTGGCTCTTAGAAGAGACATCAGAATACTTCACATGGCAAACAAAACCTAGCCTGTGTGGTCTAACCCCTGCCTACATTTCCAGCCTCTTCTAGTATCAGCTTTTTCTAGCCCTTCCTAACTATGAGACAGCTGGAAAGTATAGTTTTTCTTGCCTAAAAAGGTTTGGGAAATTCACAGTAGTGTCCTGCACGGTGTCCCATAGAATGTCTCTTTCTCGGGTTTAAATAACTCTTGGTTCTACCAACTATTATTATTCTGTAGCTACTCTGCACATTCTTCTCTGGATACCCTTGGGTTGATTAGTATCCTCAAAGATGATGGTTTATCTTCTTTTCAGCATTAAATTGTCCATTAGTCTCAGTTTTGGACTGAAACTTAATCTGTAGTCCCAGAACTGAAAATAGTGTTCCAGGTGTGGATTGACAAAGAAGAGAGTTGAACTAGACTTTAGTAGCTCATTTTAAGCACCCTGCTTTATTAACCCCAGCCAACTCTCTGTGACTCTTCTTGGAAAGGTGCATTGCATTATTGACTCCCAAGTCCTAAGTCTCTCTCTGTCCTTTTCACAGGCTGGTCCTCAGCTACATCTTCATGGTGATTGTTCTTATATAGTCAGGGTTTTGAGCCTGAGAGTTAAATTTGGCATTTCTCTCTAAAATATCATCTCACTGGACACAGTCCATCGTCATTGCAGCCTGTTGAAATATTTTAGGATCTTGGATCTGTGATAGAGCATTTTTATTATAACTCTCACTTCTATATCATGTATAACTGAGATTCACATGCCATCAATTTCTTCACTCAGCGTATTAACTGACATTCTGAACAGGGATGGACAATACCTTCTGCGGAATTCCAAGGGTTCTGGGACAATGTGCATGTTACATCTTCTTCTAACCTCATGAGCTTCTCTTTTATTTTAATCTCCTTTCCTCGTTTCTTCTTATCTACACATCCCACAAACACTGGAGTGCCCTGAACAGTCCAGAAGTATTTTCTGCCTGTTTCAAGTCCTTGAGTGATCTCATCCTTTCTTGTGGCTTTAAATATCATCTATTTATTGATAATTCAAAAATGTGATCACATTACTCACAGTCACTTTAAGAACCTAAGTGGTGAGGCCCTCTGAAGGAAGTGGGCTGCTCCTGCAGGACCAGGAGACACCCCAAATACTGTGGGTGCCCCAACTGTGAAAGTGGGAAAGGGAGACCCTCCTCTCCCAAACACACACCCCCACTGGAGAAGCTGAAGGTCTGATTGTAGAAGAAATTTCTAACTTTACCTGGGGCTGAGTCAAGTAAGAGAGCCAAGCGAAATACAGGGGTAGAGGAAGCAGCAGAAAGGCCCTAGGAGCTCACTGGGTCCCCAGGCAGCCCATTCCTGCCTGACACCACAGGGATCTATGGGGAGGATGGCCAGAGGAGCAGGGGGTAAAACTCCATAGGGAGAAGGAATTCTCTAGGTGAACTTTGTAACAATTTGAACGGGGCGAGAAGCCCCCTGGCTAGAACTCGGGGGAGGGCTTGTGGACTTCACAGGCAGGGAAGAGCCAAGACCTTTTTTTCCCCGCAGCTGGAAGGCAGGTAGCCCAGGGCAAGTTTTCAAGCCATCTCACCCTCCACCTGGAAACAGACTCGGGGCTGTTGCGGGGGGCACAGTGGGAGTGAAACCGGCCCTTCAGTTTGCATGGGAGCTGGGTGAGGCCTGTGACTGCCAGCTTTCCCCCTTCCTGACAACCTGCGTGACTCAATAGAGGCAGCCATAATCCTCTTAGGTACACAACTCCAGTAACTGGGAATCTCACCTCCATCCCCCACAGCAGCAGCAGCAGCAAGACCCACCCAAGGAGAGTCTGAGCTCAGACATGCCTAGCCCCGCCCCCACCTGATGGTCCTTCCCTATCCACCCTGGTAGTGGAAGACAAAGGACATACAACCTTGGGAGATCTAGGGTCCTTCTCCACACTACTACAACTGATGCTTTCTGGGAAGTGCCACCAGCACAAACATAGAGCATTAAGCAGCCAAAGCTAAAGATCCTCACGGAATCCATTGCACACCCCTGCCACCTCCACTGGAACAGGCACTGATATCCACAGATGAGAGACCCATAGATGGATCACATCACAGGACTCCGTGCAGACAACCCCCAGTACCAGCCCAGAGCCAGGTAGACTCACTGGGTGGCTAGACCCAGAAGAGAGACAATAATCACTGCAGTTTGGCTCATAGGAAGCCACATCCATAGGAAAAGGGGGAGAGAACTACATCAAGGGAATACCCCATGGGACAAAAGAATCTGAACAACAGCCTTCAGCCCTAGACATTCCCTCTAACAGAGCTAACCCAAATGAGAAGGAACCAGAAAACCAATCCTGGTAATGTGACAAAACAAGGTTCATCAGTACCACCCCCAAAATCATACTAGTTCACCAACAATGGATCCAAACCAAGAAGAAATCCCTGATTTACCTGAAAAAGAGTTCAGGAGGTTAGTTATTAAGCTAATAAGGGCGGGACCAGAGAAAGGGAAAGCCCCATGCAAGGGAACCCAAACAATGATACAAGAAGTAAAGGGAGAAATATTTAAGGAAATAGATAGTTTAAGGAAAAAACAACAAAAAATTCAGGAAATTTGGACATATTTTTAGAAATATGAAATGCCTTGGAAAGTCTCAGCAACAGAATTGAACAAGTAGAAGAAAGAAATTCAGAGCTTGAAGACAAGGTCTTTGAATTAACCCAATCCAACAAAGACAAAGAAAAAATAATAAGAAAATATGAACAAAGCCTCCGAGAAGTCTGGGATCATATTAAATGACTAAACCTATGAATAATCAGTGTTCCTGAGGAAGAAGAGAATTCTAAAAACTTGGAAAACGTATTTGGGGGAGTAATCGAGGAAAACTTCCCCGGTCTTGCTAGAGACCTAGACATCCAAATACAAGAAGCACAAAAAACACCTGGGAAATTCATGGCCAAAAGATCTTCACCTAGGCACACTGTCATCAGGTTATCTAAAGTTAAGATGAAGGAAAGAATCTTAAGAGCTGTGAGACAGAAGCACCAGGTAGCCTATAAAGGAAAACCTATCAGATTAACAGCAGATTTGTCAGCAGAAACCCTACAAGCTAGAAGGGATTGGCCTTCTAGCCACTGCTTAGCCTCCTCAAACAAAATAATTATCAGCCAAGAATTTTGTATCCAGGAAAACTAAGCACCATATATGAAGGAAAGATGCAATCGTTTTCAGACAAACAAATACTGAGAGACTTCTCCATTACCAAGCCACCACTACAAGAACTGCTAAAAGGAGCTCTAAATCTTGTAACAAATCCTGGAAACACATCAAAACAGAACCTCTTTAAAGCATAAATCACACAAGATTTATAAAGCAAAAATACAAGTTAAAAAGCAAAAACAAAACAAAACAAAAAGTACACAGGCAACAAGGAGTATGTTGAATGCAAGGGTACCTCACATTTCAATAAACATTGAATGTAAATGTCCCAAATGCTCCACTAAAAACCACAGAATATGTAAGAACCCAAACAACTATCTGCTGCCTTCAGGAGACTCACCTAACACATAAGGACTCATATAAACTTAAAGTAAAGGGGTGTCATCCAAATGGACACCAAAAACGAGCAAGAGTAGCTACTCTTATAACAGACAAAACAAACTATAAAGCAATAGCAGTTAAAAGAGACAAGGAGGGAAATTATATAATGGTAAAAGGCTTTGTCCAACAGGAAATCATCACAATCCTAAACATACATGCACCTAACACTGGATTTTCCAAATTTATAAAACAATTACTAATAGACCTAAGAAATGAGATAGACAGCAGCACAATAATAGTGGGGGACTTTAGTACTCCACTGACAGCACTGGACAGGTCATCAAAACAGAAAGTCAACAAAGAAACAATGGACTTAAACTATACCTTGGAACAAATGGACTTAACAGATACATACAGAACATCGCATCCAACAACTGTAGAGTACACATTCTATTCAATAGCACATGGAACTTTCTCCAAGATAGACATATGATAGGGCATAAAAATGAGCTTCAATACATTTAAGAAAATTGAAATCATATCAAGGACTCTCTCAGACTGCAGTGGAATAAAACTGGAAATCAACTCCAAAAGGAACCTTCTAAACCGGGCAAATACATGAAAATTAAACAACCTGCTCCTGAATGAGCACTGGGTCAAAAACAAAATCAAGATGGAAATTTAAACATTCTTCAAACCAAATGACAACAATGGCACAACCAATCAAAACCTCTGGGATACAGCAAAGGCAGTGCTAAGAGGAGTATCCATAACCCTCAATGCCTATATCAAAAAGACTGAAAAAACACAAACTGACATTTTAAGGTCACACCTTAAGGAGCAAGAGAAGCAAGAACAAACCAAACCTAAACCCAGCAGATGAAAGTAAATAACCAAGATCAGAGAGCAGAACTAAATAAAATGGAAAGATCTACAACAAAAATACAAAAGGTAAATGAAATAAAAAGCTGGTTCTTTGAAAAGATGAATAAAATTGATAGGCCGTTAGCAAGATTCACCCGAGAGAAGAAGTGAGAAAGTCCAAACAACTTCACAAAGAAATGAAACAAGAGATACTACAACGGACACCACTGAAATACAAAAAATCATTCAAGGTTACTATGAGCACCTTTACGCACGTAAGCTAGAAAATCTAGAAAGGAGGAATAAATTCCTGGAAAATTGCAACCCTCCTAGCCTAAATCAGGAAGAATTAGATACCCTGAACAGACCAATAACAAGATGCAAGATTGAAATGGTGATTTAAAAATTACCAACAAAAAAAAAGTCCGGGACCAGACAGATTCATAGCAGAATTCTACCAGACATTCAAAGAAGAATTGGTAGCAATCCTTCTGACACTATTCCACAGATAGAGAAAGAAGGAATTCTCCCTAATTCATTCTATGAAGCCAGCATCACCCTAATACCAAAACCAGGAAAGGACATAATCGAAAAACAAAACTACAGACTGATATCCCTGATGAACAAAGATGCTAAAATCCTTAACAAAATACTAGTTAACTGATCCAAAAACATATCAGAAAGATAATCCACCATGATCAAGTGGGTTTCATGCCAGGGATGCAGGGATGGTTTAACATACACAAGACAATAAATGTGATACACCACATAAGCAGAATTAAAAACAAAAATCACATGATCATCTCAATAGATGAAGAAAAAGTATTCAGCAAAATTCAACATCAGCATACAAGGAACATAATATAATAAAAGCCATCCATGACAAACCCACAGCCAACACAATACTGAATGGGGAAAAGTTGAAAGCATTCCCTCTGAGAACTGGAACAAGACAAGGATGCCTACTCTCACCACTCCTCTTCGACATAGTACTGGAAGTCCTAGCCAGAGCAAACAGACAAGAGAAAGAAATAAAGGGCATCCAAACTGGTAAAGAGGAAGTCAGACTGTCACTGTTTGCTGACAATATGATCATTTACCTTAAAAATGCTAAGTACTCCTCCTGAAAGCTCCTAGAACTGATGAACGAATTCAGTAAAATTTGTGGATACAAGAATAATGTACACAAATCAGAAGCTCTTCTATACACCAACAGCAACCAAGTGGAGAATCAAATCAAGAACTCAACCCCTTTTACAATAGCTACCAAAATAAATAATAAATAAATAAATAAATAAATAAATAAATAAATAACTTAGGAATATACCAAACTAAGGAGTCGAAAGACCTCTACAAGGAAAACTACAAAGCACTGCTGAAATAAACCATAGACAACACAAACCAATGGAAGCACATCCCATGTTCATGGATAGGTAGAATCAATATTGTGAAAATGGCCATACTGCCAAAAGCAATGTACAAATTCAATGCAATCATCATCAAAATACCATCATCATTCATCATAGAATTAGAAAAAACATTCTAAAATTCATATGGAATCAAGAAAGAGCCTGGACAGTCAAAGCAAGACTAAGCAAAAAGAACAAATCTGGAGGCATCACACTACCTGATTTAAAACTATAAGGCCATAGTCACCAAAACAGCATGGTACTGGTATAAAAATAGGCACACGGACCAATGGAACAGAATAGAGAACCCAGAAATAAACCCAAATACTTACAGCCAACTGATCTTCAACAAAGAAAACAAAAACATAAAGTGGGGAAAGGACACCCTTTTCAACAAATGGTGCTGGGATAATTGGCTAGCCACTTGTTGAAGAATGAAACTGGATCCTCACCTGTCACATTATAAAAAAAATCAACTCAAGATGGATTAAGGACTTAAACCCAAGACCTGAAACTACAAAAATTCTAGAAGATAACATTGGAAAAACCCTTCTAGACATTGCCTTAAGCAAATATTTCGTGACCAAGAACCCAAAAGCAGACATACCACAGAGGGGAGAAAACTTCACAATCTATACATCTGACAAAGGACTGACATCCAGAATCTACAACAACCTCAAACAAATTAGTAAGAAAAAAAGATCCCATTAAAGTGGGCTAAGGACATGAATAGACAATTCTCAAAAGCAGATATACACGCGGCCAGCAAACATATGAAAAAAGTGCTCAGTATCACTAATGATCAAGGAAATGCAAATCAAAACCACAATGCAATACCACCTTACTCTTCCAAGAACAGTGATAATAAAAAAGTCATAAAACCGTACATGTTGGTGTGGATGCAGTGAACAGAGAACACTTCTACACCGCTAATGGGAATGTAAACTAGTACAGCCACTATGGAAAACAGTGTGGAGATTCCTTAAAGAACTAAAAGTAGAGCTACCATTTGATCCAGCAATCCCACTAATAGGTATCTACCCAGAGGAAAAGAAGTAGTTATTCGAAAAAGATGCTTGCACATGCATGTTTATAGTGGCACAGCTCACAATTGCAAAATCATGGAACCATCCAAAATGCCCATCAAACTGTAATATTATATATGTATATATATATAATCATATACATATATAATCATATACATATATATAAAATCATATACATATAGATGATGGAATATTACACAGCCATAAAAAGGAATGGATTAACAGCATTTTCAGTGACCTGGATGAAATCGGAGACTATTATTCTAAGTGAAGTAACTCAGGAATGGAAAACCAAACATTATATGTTCTCACTGGTATGTGGAAGCTAAGCTATGAGGATGCTAAGGCATAAGAATGATACAATGGACTTTGAGGATTTGGGGGGAAGAGTAGGAGGGAGGCAAGGGATAAAAGACTACAAATATGGTGTGGTGTTATACTGCTTGGGTGATGGGTGCACCAAAATCTCACAAATCACCACTAAAGAACTTACTCATGTAAGCAAATACCCCCTGTACCCAAATTACTTATGTAAAAATAAAATATAAAATAAAATGTGTGTCTCTTGTTTGGGACTCTTCCTTGAACCCCAGGTTCAACAGTTCTTCTTGGCTCTCTAGTAAGCATTTCAAACTAGTGTGTCCTGAATCAAACTCTTGATCTTCCTATTCCAAACATGTTTCTGGAACCTTCCCCATCTCAGTCAATGATATCTCTCTGGTTGCTCAGGCCCACACTATGGAATTTTTTATTCTTAGACATGAATTCAGTCTCGGTTGATCCTAATAGTTCCACCTTTACAATATACCTCAAATCTGACTGTTGCTCATGCAAAGACCCTGGTCTAAGCCAACATGTGATGCTTCATCTGTTTTGTTTATTTTTCTGTTTATTGTCTGTTTGCTTGAACTAGAGTGTATGTCCGTTGGGGAGGGAGGGAACACATCTGTTTTGTTTATTTTTCTGTTTATTGTCTGTTTGCTTGAACTAGAATGTATGTCCGTTGGGGAGGGAGGGAACAAGAATTTGTGTCTGTTTTGCTCACACATTTAGTTCAAGTGCCGGGCGCGGTGGCAGGTGCCTGTGGTCCCAGCTACTCGAGAGGCTGGGGCAGGAGAATGGCGTGAACCCAGGAGGTGAAGCTTGCAGTGAGCTGAGATCCGGCCACTGCACTCCAGCCCGGGCAAAAGTGCGAGACTCTGCCTCAAAAAACAAACAAACAAACAAACAAAAGTATCTTTAAAAGTTCTTAATATATAGTAGGTATATAAAAATGTTTTCAGATGAATAAATACATTAATGAATAAATGACAGATGTCCTCTCATTCAGATGCAGCTCACTTCCCATCATCCACAGAGACAGCATAAGACATTTTATCACCTGTCTGTCCAATATTCCAGATATAACATGCTTACCATATTCTAAAACTTAATAAATCTTTTATTTTTCCCTAAGTGTTTTTCCTTCCAAGGTTTCATTCTCTCAGCAAATTGTCCCTCACTCCATCCAGTTCCTGCGACTAACAAGATAGGAGTTCTCCGTGGTGCTCATTTGTCTTATTCCCCAAAGCCAACTGATAAACGTATCTGTCTGCTTTGTCTCCACAGCACACCTTTGAATTTGACTACTTGTCTTCATCTCCTCTGCTATTTTCTAAGTTTAAGACATGTTCATCTCTTGCACTATCTAAAAAGTCTCCTCGCCACTCTTGCTACCCCCCTCCACTACCTGGTCTATTCCCTCTATAGCAGCTAGGGTGATCTTTTCCAAAAAACAAGTCACATAGCCTTTTTCTCTGCTTAAGACCATTGCACACAATTGCATCCACACTTAGAATAAAAGTCGAAGTGCTCACTAAGGTCCAAGGACCCCTTCATTGCCTGGTCCACACAAACCTGTTTGACCTCATCTCCTAAAACTGACTCCTTTCCTGGTGAGCCCTAGATGCCTTCTCCTTTGGTATTCCTGGAACAAACCACATTTGTTCCTACTCAGGGTGTTGGCACCAGCAGTGGCCTGTGCCTTGAAGGGTTTTCTACCAGCATGCCTCACAGTCACTCATCACTCAGGGTGTCCTCTTTCTGTATGCTTTCCTTAGTGAGGTAACCAGTGTCGCCCCACCACCACCTTCTTCACAACATTGCATTTCCTATCATGGCTTATATGCTTTGCATGCCTTTAATTACTTGAAATTACCCTCTTTATTTTTCTGTTTGCCTGTGAAAAGTTTCTTCTGCACTCAATTCTAAACTTCTTAAGCACGGGGAGCTTGTCCACTGTGCTCAGTGCATTATTCACCACATCCAGAACATCAACTGGAACATCGTAGGCATTCAGAATATTTGTTGAATGAGCATATGATGGTGCATATAAAATCCAAACAACCAAGAACTGGTTATTCATAAGTAACATGTCCTTACTGGAACCATACCATGTTCTAGTGATTTTCAGTTCTTTGCTAAAGTGCTCATGATATTTTTAACAGCACGTGCCTGTGTCTATGCTGACTGTAGGTTTATTGGTTCACAGTTTTTATGATCACTTTCCGTCCTGTTCCTTTTTGTTCAATGAGAATTATCCTAGGACCTTTCTTTCTCCCTCCAGTTCCTCACAGGTTCAATAAGCACAACTACAAATTCCATCTGTCTGTTTCAGACAATGATGCACGCAGGCATGGAGACTGGAGCTCACTTTAAGAGGTTTGGTTGAGGCGTGCGGGCTGCTCATTATATTGGGGTCCAATTCCTTCCTAATCAATATTACTTCTAATCTGATGACTCTGACAAATTAAATGGGAATGAGGAGTTGGATGATTTATACTATGTTCTTCAAGCCTTCCTTTTACTGGATGTGCTGAGTTTCTTCTCTTTGCTTACCAAGACCCATTCTCCACCCTGTCTTGCACAATCTGTGTTAAAAGACTTCAGTGCCTTCTGGCTTCCACCTGGGTTCAGCCAAAGAAAAGTCTCTGGAAGCCCCAGCAGGAGCTCAGAGGGAGGGAGGAGAGTGAGGTCCCAGTACTTTCCTTTCCAGTTTTCTCTCTCTACAAGGTCCCCTTGGGCTGGGCCTGTCCCGCGACTGAACAGCACTGATTCTCTCAAAATATTTGTCTTTCCTCCCTGTCAGGCCAAGGATTGGTAATAGCTCTGTTGCTGCCAGGTTATTGAAGCATGTCTGTGGTTCATCTGTATCCTCCCTTCCTAAATAAATCCTCTTCACGCTGCCCTTCTGTTTTCTGGGGAGGCCCTGACCTGTTCCCTGGCATCCCATCTCCTGATCTGGTTCCTGCCACCTGCCACCCGCCGTCCTTGCCCTCACCAGCCACTACTGGCCTGTAGAGTCCTTTGGCTTTTCTTTCTATAGCAATCATGCACAGTTGTGAATCAGAACTTGAGTCGTCTACTTAGGATCTTTAAAAGCAATCATAATGCTATAATACCTTTATTCCTGGGGATTTTGCCCTCTCCTTTGTATATTATTATAAAAGAGAAAGGGCCAAAGTATATTCAAGGGACAAATCTGAGAGGACTGTAAAGACAAAAGCTATTTAGATAATTTGGTGCCTAAGCAGTGATAAAGTAATTATTGAACTAGTAATTAGATAGATAACTGGGCGATGCCTTCCCTTTGCATTTAACAACAACAACAAAGATGCCACCAACAACTAAAGAAAGAACATGAAAAATCAACTAAACTTACATAAAGAACCAGAGGAAGTCTATTAATATAATACAGGACCTAAGAAGAGTTACCTATTTAAAGAAGATACGCACACTGTGCTTGGCTATCAAGAACCAAACTACCTAAGTGGCCTTTGAACATGTTTGTTCAGGAGGTTACATAAGTAAGAAAAAGAGAGGGGGGGTAGAATTCTCTTTACATGAGTGGATAAACTGAGGCTGTAAAGAGTACCCTATGGATTCTGAAGACCAAGGGTGTTCGACGTTTTGCTCACCTAAGCAGCTTACCCTAAGGTACCCTTTCATGCAAATTTAGACAAAGAGCTATAGTTACTTGCTCCTCTTACAGTCATTTAACATCCAAAATGGTAAGTTGATCAATATCCATCTGTAGCTACTATTTACCTCTTTCAGGCAGATAAAGACATCTTACCTAGGACATTTGTGTTCCACCAAATATTCTCTATAAGTGTGTATCCAAGAATGGCGCCAAAATTGGCTGAATTATGACGGCTCTTTCTTTTCCCAAACTCCAGTTGATAAATCCATTTACTATCTAAGTGGTAGGTGCTATTTATTGTGTTTTAGTGTTCATTTAAGAATTAAGAGGTGTTCTGCTGTTTCCAAAGGATCATTTTATTTTGCCTCTATATTCAATTTATGATTTCTAAACAAGGCAGCGGGTCATCAAGTATTTTGAAGGCAAGTGATAGGAAGTAAGCCCTGCTTGTTTATGGAAATGTTGGCCAAAGTAGTTTTTGTGGCAGAGAAACAGAAGGGAATTTATTAACTAACTGCCTTTTCATGGATGCTTTGCAAGTTATGTACATGATGTACCACAGATTCAAATTAGATTCCTTTCACATCAAAAACTCCTTTGTACAGTTTTCTTTATCCACCTGTGCAGATACTTTATGGATGTTGACATATCATGCCTAGGGTGTAGGGTAAAGAAAACATGGTTCCCAGTCCCATGGAGTGAGCAGTAAGGATGTAGGAGACAGATGAGGAACAAGTAAATGAATAAGTCAGTAAATATAGCAGGTATCAAACAGCATGCTGTAACATATAACAATATTGTGATTGAGAATTAAAGATTAGGTAAAGAAGGATCCTTCATTTGGAAGATCAGATAGGGTCAGCCTATAAACTGAGGCTTGAAGAACTAAAGAGGGGTCAGGCAAGGTGCAAAGGATATGGATGTCGCCGATAGAGGAAATTTTACCCTGGAAGCTTGAAGGAGAGAAAGAACTTGAAGTGTAACCAGTATGGCCAGAATGCAATGAGTTCGAGAGAAATGTCTCAAGATAAGTTTGGAGATGGTGTCTAGACTTTATTCCTGGTGTAATAGTTAGGATGTGGGGGTATCAATGAAACAAATAAGAAAATCATACATTTTATGCTTTTAGAAATCATTTGTGAGTGGAGATTGCATTGAAAGAAAGCAGGATGGAAGCAGCAAGACCAACTGCAAAGACTATTGCAGAGTCCAGCTAAGAAGCCAGTTATGGCTTGGACTGTCTTGGTGCAGAGAGGAGGGCAGATTTGAATGATCTGCAGTTGCAGCAACGAGTAAGTGCTCAGGAGACTTGTTCCTCAAGGGTTATGTGAGTGTTGAGGGACAGAAGAGAATGTCTGAGGAAGCCTCTGTGTCTGATTTCGAACAAACAGTTGTATGGAGGACCTGTGTATGGAAGAGGAGAAGAGAGGGAGGAGCTGGTTTTAAGGGGGTAATCAAGCATTTTGTTTGGGATATGTAAATTTTGAGAAGCCTGGGAAGTAGAAGGGCTAAGTTTTTAAACTCCATTTAAATCCTATGTTCACTGCCTGAAAAGAAATCTCTAGGTTTGAATTCGCAAATAAGCATGAGGCAGAAGGTTCAGCTGTGGTATTTTCAGTGATGCTGAAAAAATAGTAACAATAACAATGACAGGTAATAGTGAGATACTGATTGCCTACTTTCTGTTGGGTTCAATAGGTGTTTCCAGTCACTGTCTCTTGGTTGGATTATACTCTTTTCATGGGGTGCTCGAGTTTCTCTCTAAATCTCCTAGAAACTCTTTAAAATCTTTCTGCATTAACATATGCACCCATTTTGGAACTAGTAGCACTAAGTTTAAAACAAATTTGAATAGTACCTCTAAGAATGTCATGACTTACATTTCAGATTGCTAAATTTGCTTAGACAAAAAAAAAAAAAAAAATCAGTCTATTGTCCTATGTTACTTCTTTATGTCAAATCTTAAAATATTTGAGGCAGTTTGAGTTAAAGGTTCATCAAATCTCCAAAAGCTCCACAATCTCCAGACCTACCTGTCGCTCACTAGCAGATTCTTAGAACTGCTCCTTTTCCTTGGCTCATATTCCGTGGCTTTTCCTTGGCCAGTTGGGCGCTCACTCGCAGGTCTGCAGAGTGTCTTTAGTGCCGTAACCTGGTCCTGGAGTTCTCATTCTTGTCTTGATTTGCTCTGCCCTGTGATTTCCTAAGTCAGCATTTCCTAAATGGATGAGATGTAGAACACTGGTGCTCTGAATATTATCGATTTTGTATTTTAAAAAAAATGCTCTGGCAAGAATGCGAAATGCTGGGTTAATCAAAGTCAGCAGACTTCTCTGCTGTAGGACCACTCAGAACCATAAATAATGATCATTTGCCACATAGGAGGAATTAAAATATTGTGTTCCACAGGGTTCTTTATCATAAAATCCTATTTGCCAGTGGGATTCCTAGTTTCCCAGGCCACAGCAATCAACATCTGTGTTGCGCCATGGAATGCGTTCTGGGAGAACATATTTGAACCATTGATTATAATACCAATTCGTTTGTTAATATGTTTTGCAAAGAGGTGAAATGTAGGTAGATAGATTAAAAATGTTAAGTCGGGTAAATTATGGAAGGCATGTTATGCTGGAGCTGGTCTTCAGACCTCTTTTTAGCTATCCAACTTATCTACTGGATAAGCCAGAAGAAGTCACTAGATTTCTTTTGAATTTCTTCATCTACAAATGAGATAATATTATCAAACTTTCTTAATTTTGCATGGATGTTGTGAAAATAGATATAACTACAACACTTAGATGTGCTTTTTAGCTTTTGGTAACCGAGGTGTTATATAAACCCCAGGCCTTGTTTATACTGTGGTTATAATAAGCAGTGTAACTTTTCTACTGGGGAGCCCTGAGATAACATTGTTGGAGAAAAAGAAGTGGCTGAACAGAACAACTTCTCTGAGTTAAACCCGTTCCCTGACAGCTGGCTGGTGGGTGAGCTGCTGAGCTCTGAGATTTGAAGTGGCATTTACAGAAGACCTTATTTTGAGAAGGCACCACGGAGAGATTATAGCAAGTGTTATTTAACAGTTCTAATTATGATTTTTTCTATCTCTGTTTTGTATCTACAATTTGATCCAAATTAATATTTATTTATACTAATAATAGCAAACCCAGATGGATCTTACTATGCACCCAGCACTGCTCACAAAGACCTTGTGTGGACTGGAGGCCAAGGTGGGCAAATCACTTGAGGTCAAGAGTTCAAGACCAGCCTGGCCAACATGGCAAAACCCTGTCTCTACTAAAAATACAAAAATTAGCTGGGCATAGTGGCACATGCCTATAATCTCAGCTACTTGAGAGGCATGACAATCACTTGAACCTGGGAAGTGGAGGTTTCAGTGAGCTGAGATTGCACCACTATACTCCAGCCTGACAGAGCAAGACCCTATCAAAAAAAAAAAAAATCCAAGTATGGTATTCAGGGATGTGGCAGGGGAACTTTTGCAAGATGCCGCCATATAAGTGAGAAGGAGCTAAGAGGATATGGGATTGTTCAGGCTGTGACCTAGATTTCGCATGGTAACACCAGGACGTGGTATTGTTCAGGCCATGATGTGGACTTTGCGTGGTATTGTAGGATATGGGATCGTTCAGGCCATGACCTGGCCTTTGCATGGTATCGGAGGATATAGGATCATTCAAGCCGCGACCTGGCCTTTGCATGGTGTCGCAAGTGTAGAGTTCTTAGGCAAGGAGTTGACATTTTGAAAGATCACACCAGCCACTGTGTGGAGTCAATGACTCTGCTTACAGACTGCAATGGTTGAAATGTGGCAACTGGATTGGGCTCCTGGACAGCCAGATAGTCAGTAAGACATTATTTCTGGGTATGAGTATGAGGGTGTTTCTTCCTTAGTTTCCAGAAGAGAATAGAATTTAAATCAGTATACCAAATAAAGATCCACCCTCAGCGGTGTGGGCTGACACTATCTAATCCATCGAGGGCGCAAGTAGAACACAAAGGTGGAGGCAGGGTGAATTTCCCCTCTGTCTTCTTGAGCTGGGACTTCCATCCTCTCCTGCCCTCAGGCATTGGAGCTCCTGGCTCTCAGGCCTTTGGACAGAGAGATTTACACTCACCCCATCCCCCCAACCCACCCACCTACAGTTCTCAGGTTCTCAGGATTTCTGCTTGCAAATCACACCACCAGCTTTCCTGGGTCCCGAGCTTGCCAATGGCAGAGCATGGGACTTCTCAGCCTCCATAATCATATGAGCCAATTTCCATAACAAATCTTTTCGTACACATCTGTGTATATCCTGTTGGCTCTGCTTCTCAGGAGAACCCTGACTAATACGGAGGCTCTGCAGAGTGCCGGCGAGTGATAATGGTGGTGGGCTCTACAGAGTCCTGGTAGGTGATGACGGTGGTGGGCTCTGCAGAGTCTCGGCAAGTGATGATGGTGGTAGGCTCTGTAGAGTACTGGTGAGTGATGATGGTGGTGGGCTCTGCAGAGTCCTGGTGAGTGATGATGGTGGTGGGCTCTGCAGAGTGCTGGTGAGTGATGATGGTGGTGGGCTCTGCAGAGTTCTGGTGAGTGATGATGGTGGTAGGCTCTGTAGAGTCCTGGTGAGTGATGATGGTGGTGGGCTCTGCAGAGTGCTGGTGAGTGATGATGGTGGTGGGCTCTGCAGAGTGCTGGTGAGTGATGATGGTGGTGGGCTCTGCAGAGTGCTGGTGAGTGATGATGGTGGTGGGCTCTGCAAGTGCTGGTGAGTGATGATGGTGGTGGGCTCTGCAGAGTGCTGGTGAGTGATGATGGTGGTGAACTCTGCAGAGTTCTGGTGAGTGATGATGGTGGTAGGCTCTGTAGAGTCCTGGTGAGTGATGATGGTGGTGGGCTCTGCAGAGTGCTGGTGAGTG
Organism: Rhinopithecus roxellana; assembly: GCF_007565055.1. Lineage (NCBI taxonomy): Eukaryota > Metazoa > Chordata > Mammalia > Primates > Cercopithecidae > Rhinopithecus > Rhinopithecus roxellana. The sequence goes on from NC_044558.1 coordinate 105,985,327, forward strand.
ATGATGGTGGTGGGCTCTGCAGAGTGCTGGTGAGTGATGATGGTGGTGGGCTCTGCAGGGTCCTGGTGAGTGATGATGGTGGTGGGCTCTGCAAGTGCTGGTGAGTGATGATGGTGGTGGGCTCTGCAGAGTTCTGGTGAGTGATGATGGTGGTGAACTCTGCAGAGTTCTGGTGAGTGATGATGGTGGTGGGCTCTGCAGAGTCCTGGTGAGTGATGATGGTGGTGGGCTCTGCAGAGTGCTGGTGAGTGATGATGGTGGTGGGCTCTGCAGAGTGCTGGTGAGTGATGATGGTGGTGAACTCTGCAGAGTTCTGGTGAGTGATGATGGTGGTGGGCTCTGCAGAGTCCTGGTGAGTGATGACGGTGGTGGGCTCTGCAGAGTCCTGGTGAGTGATGATGGTGGTGGGCTCTGCAGAGTTCTGGTGAGCGATGACGGTGGTGGGCTCTGCAGAGTCTCCACAAGTGATGATGGTGGTGGCTGCAACGGACACCCTGGTGGTGAGAACCAGATGGCACTGGTTGATGTGTTGGCTGTGGAGGCATCAGTGCTTGCTGATGGATTGAACATATGTTGGGAGGTGGAATTAAGGACCCGCACTTGTAAGTGGGGTAGAAGACATTGGTTTCTAGCCCTCGGTTCTTCCGCCATTGGAGCAGACGTGGGATTGAGATCCTCATAGCAAGAAAAACAAGACTAGCAACGCACAGCTGGCATTGGGCTGTCTTTGGGATCCAGGCCTCTGTCCCTTGCTTTATATCCACGTTTGCTTTGGTCTCACGTGGGCGGAGCCTCTCCCTCTCCCACTGACTTTGAGCTGGAGCTTTGCTGTGTGAGTTGCTTTGGCCGAGGGGCTGTTGGCGGATGTGAAAGGAGTCGACGCTGAACACATGCTTATGGGGTAGGTTTTCCCTCTGCTGCTTCTGCCATGGTTATGAGAAAAATACGCTCCAGTGGCCTGCTGGTCCCGGAAGAAAAGGCAGCATCTGGAATGGGCCTGAGCCGAACCCAAAAGCTAGAACCGAGGCCCACTGCCTTCCTGAGCCCAGCTGACCCGCAGACCCCAGCCTGCAGCAGAGCATCAGTAGCTGGCCCACAGATCGGGGCTGGAGGGAAGGTGAACTTTATGTTGTGTGCCAGGGGCTGTCTAATGGAGAGGCCTCAGAGACGCATCCTGGCCTTACCATAGAAAAGGTGGCAGAGGCCAGGTATGGTGGCTCACGCTTGTGATCCCTGCACTTTGGGAGGCCAAGGCGGGCAGATCACTTGAGGTCAGGAGTTTGAGAGCCAGCCTGGCCAACATGGTGAAACCCTGTCTCTACTAAAACTACAAAAATCAGCCGGGTGTGGTGACACACGCCTATAATCCCAGCTACTCAGGAGGCCGAGGCAGGATAATCACTTGAACCTGGGAGGCAGAGGTTGCAGTGAGCCAATATCACACCATTGCACTCCAGCCTGGCAACGGAGCGAGACTCCGTAAAAAAAAAAAAACAAAAACAAAAACAAAAGGTGGCAGAGAAGCCTGACGGATGTGGATAGACCTTGTTCTTGCTTCTCAAGATTTTGAGCCCAGAAAACCTCTAGGATTCCCAGTAGCTGTAGTTTATGTCCTTTAGATAGATGCTATAGACAGTAGTTTAAAAAAAAAAAAAAAAAAGACCTATTGGTGCCATTATAGTCTTTTCCAATGCATGTGCTTAAAATATTATATTCCCTTCAGCAGCAGCATCACCTGAGACAATAGAATATGGTGCTTAAGAACTGGAGCCTTGAAATCAGACTAAGCTGATGGTAAATCCTGTGTCTGTTCCGGTGTTGGGCATTTAATTTAACCACTCTAAACCTCAGTTTCCTCAATCGTAAATGGAAACAATGACCCTCACCCACCAGGCTTGTGGAGGAGGGTGGATTTAATTAAATAATGCACAAAATCATCTAGAATAGTGCCCAAGACAAAGTGGGTACTCAATAAATGTTAGCTTTTGCTCTTATGGTGGCGGCTGTGATTGTTGCTGTGACTGACTTTATGGATGAAACTGAAGGCCCCATATTCTTGCCTAAATGTGTATGAGTTCCCAATTTGGAAAACTGGAGTAATGTCTGTGCTTTTGAAGCAAACTGTATGAGGAAGTAATTAGCATGGACATTTAAAGTTCCTAGGTGGGCCTCTTTTTTGTCAACATTGCTAACGGCATCTTTGTTCAACATTTACTGAGCAAATGTTAGGAAATACAGGGAGAGAAGGAGGTGAGAGGATGTAGCTTTGAGCCCCCATAGCTCATATGGTGTATGCTGTATACAAACTCCTGAAGAGAGATTCAAACATTTATAATATAGAGACTAGATAAGACCAAATCTTGGAAGAAGCTTAAAGAAACAGAACAGCAAACCAGGAAGTTTGTTCCAATGGGAGGGTCCTTTCTAGAAGAGGAGAGTTCCTTGATTTCCAGCTTCTGCTCTCAGGACAGTGGTAGACTAAATACCTCAAGCTGTTTGCATCCTAAACCCTTGGAACCTATGAGTGTTGACTTACATGGCGGCAGGGACTTTGGAGTTGTGCCTAGAGATGTGAGGTGAGGAGATGATTCTCGATCATTTGTATGTATGTAACCACAAGTGTTCTTGTATAAGAGGGAGACAGGAGGCGGGTAACGGCAGTAGGGAGTGTGAGGATAGAGGATAGGTTGAAGTGAAGCACCAGATTGGAGGAATGAAACGAACAGGCCACAAGCTATGAGATTCAGGCAACCTCTGCGTGCATTTGACACAATATTTGTAACAGCAACTATAATTGATTTAACTATTAATTTCTGTATTACATTTTCCTAGTTTTTGTATAGGTATAGCTTCAAAATGTTTATGTTTTAAAGCATCCACTACAAATGTTAATGTCCAAAGCAAGTCTTTAGAAATGTCAAAATTCCAGTTATCTCTTTGTTAATAAATAGTCAACATTGATAGGAAGAAAAAAAAAAAGACAAGGGAAGAGATTCTCCCCTGAAGTCTCCAGAAGGAACACAGTCTTTCCAACACACCCATTTTATACTGCTACCCTCCTGAAATGAAAAACAGTCATTTGTTGTTTCAAGTCACTAAGTTTGTGGCAACATGTTACAGCATCCATAGGGAGACCCTTAACAGGTGCATTGCACGTGTGTGGACTCCTAAGTTAGGTGGGTGCCCAGTGATATTCATGGTCACATTTCTTCATCCCAAGTCCTGGCCAGTGAGCAGTCATCGAATGTCTTTTTATTTTAATAGATCGATGAGGTTCCCATTTTTATGGCTCTCAGAACCCTCTCCTCTTATAGAGTTCCTATGTGGCAACTGGCCTTGTTTCGCAGTTAATCACTTCTCTGAGTGTTGGTCGGCCTTGAGAGTATTGGATTCAGACCACACACTCCTGCATCTTAAGTAAGTAGCTGGCTCAAGTATTCTCCATCTCCTCTGCGATGACTTGGTTCCCCAGTACATTTCAAATGGCACATTAGAACAGCCGCTGTTCTAAGAATCTCCTTTGTGCCCAAACTCCAAATGTGTGGAGACTCACAAAAGAAAAGGTCTGAGGTTTATTTCTTCATTTTTTCACCTTTAAAAAAAATCAGGCTTTTAAGCACCAAAGATATGTTTATGGCTTTGAATAATATCAGATTTCAAAGCACAAGGAAAGTCCTTGAGGTTTGAAGTTTGCCTATGAAAATGATTAAGCGTAATTGGAAAGCAGTCAGTTCAGCATGGTTCATTGAAGAGACCTGTTTAACTTTACGGCACAAAAGGTTCATAGAAATATTAGCTTCCTCTTTTTTAGCACCACTGTGAGAACACCCTGAAGGACATCTGGAAATGGTATAATTCCCATTTCCCTTTTTTCTCAGCAGTAAATTAAATCTAATACCAATAAAGCAGTGAAAATTATATTTTGTCGTTAATAGTCTCTACATGTTCCAAGAGCTTAAAAAAAAAGAAAAAAAGAATCTGATTGTTCAATGTGTCCAGTTTGATGAGATATAGGGTGGGGCACTCCCATGAACTGTCACATATAAAACATTCTCTGGGCTTTCTTAGCTATCTGTAAATGATTCTTTAAATTGTTTGTAACCCATATGTGCTTTGGAGAAAATCCATTAAATGAAAAACAGTTAAATTTTTTCTTGCAATTGGGAAAAAACAAAAAACGTTCAACTGTATGAAACAGAAAAGAGATACTCATTGACTTCCATAAAAAAGTCTGCATGTGGATTTCAGGTATGGCTTGATGCAGGAGCTCCAACAGTATCATCAGCACCAGTTTTGCTCTTCTCACATTTTAGCTCTGGCTTTCCCTGTATGGTTGCCTTGGCCACCCACAGGCTGACCCCAGCACCTCCAGGTTCCTACCATTCTTTCCATTCACAGTCCTTGCAGAAAACAAAATAACCTATCTCCCAAGAATTCCAACCAACATCTCATGGCTCTGTTTGACTAAATCAGATGTCATATCTGAACCACTTTGGCTCTGATGAGCCACACCTAAGTCACAGATCGACCTTGGGAACTTCCTTCTGAAGCGCTTGGCCTGAAAGTGCAGTGAAGTTGGTTTTATGAAGGAAAGTTGAGGTTCTGACATCAAAGTTATTAATAGAACAAGTGTTTTGAATGGCAAAAACCCTTGCCAGTGACCATGTCTTTTAAGTCTCATGCTAAGAGGAGGTTTATCGTCAGCACATTTAATAATGAGTGCTCATAAAGGAGAGCCTTTGACGGGGGCCACCTTGTCCAGTGCCTGTCGCTGAGCCACCAAATGGCCATTCCCCTTCTTTGGGTCTCTATAGACGGGCCTGGAGGATGTCACATTAAGGGAAATAAGCCAGACACAGAAAGACAAATACCGCAGGATTTCACTCATATGTGAAATCTAAAATTAAAATTAAAAGAGTTGTATTACAGAAGCAGAAAGTAGAACCGTGGTTACCAGAAATAGGGGAGCCAGACAGAAGGATTTGGGGTGGATGGGGAGAGGTTGGTTAATGGGTACACAGCGACAATTGGATAGGAGGAAGCAGTTCTGGTGTTTTACTGTGTGGTGGGGTGATGATGGTTAACAGTGAGGACTTGTATATTACAAAATAGCTAGACAAGAGCTTTTGAATGTTTTGACCACAAAGAAATGATAAATGTGTGATGGACATGCTGAAACACTCTGGTTTGACCACTGTACAACATATATATGTATCAAAATATCAAACTGAACCCTGTAAACATATACAATTGCAATGTGTCGATGCATTTTAAAAAATAAAAATCATTGAAAAGCAGGAGTGTGACTTTGCAAGCTGTAGGTTTACTTTAGCTCTAAAATTCTGAGATAAAGCATTCAGTCTTCCTCAAGCCTGTCGTTGCTTATGATAGACCTTGATCATTTTCTCTGCCTTATCATTCCTTTATCTTCTGCTGGAAATGATCCTACCCTCTACACCCATGAGTTGGTGATATGTATTAATGTTGGTTTTCAAATGTTTCCATGTCTCCCCACCTCTAGTAAGATTGTGGCATGATCCTTTTCTTTTCCCTTGTGGTTGAGTAAAGTCAACTGACCAGTTCTTCCTTAAAAAAAAAATGTAGTTACCAGCTCAAAAGCCTCCAGAGCAATCTTTCTGTCTGGCTTGGTGTCTGACGATGTTCAGGATACTGGCTGCTTAAGTAGCCTGGGTCCCAGAACATGGGTTCGGGGAGAGCAGCGTCCCCAGCTGACCTGTGACAGGTGTGCAGCATGACGAGGAAATCAACCTTTGTTAAAGCACCAGGGTGATGAGATCGTTTGATAATGACCTGATAACCTCGTTTACCCAGACTGACGCAGGATGCTCACAGGGCTGCCCTTCATCCACCACCCTGGACCCTGGCCACAGATGAGGAATTAAGGCATGGCAATACCCTGTGCAGCTGACCCGATCAGACTCTCTCCTGAGCACCTTGAACTAGAAAGGAAAACCACAGAGTCTGGAGTGCTTTGAAGCTGATTTTCACTAACAGCGGACACGTGAGCTGCTGCTGGGATCCCTTTCTGGTCCTGGTTCTTACCCTTCCGCAGACCTGCTTTCTCAGCTATTTTTTTTTTTTTTTTTTTTTTGAGAAGGAGTCTTGCTCTGTCGCCCAGGCTGGAGTGCAGTGGCGCGATCTCGGCTCACTGCAAGCTCCGCCTCCCAGGTTCATGCCATCTCCTGGCTCAGCCTCCGGAGGAGCTGGGACTACAGGCGCCCGCCACCTCGCCCGGCTAGTTTTTTGTATTTTTTTAGTAGAGACGGGGTTTCACTGTGTTAGCCAGGATGGTCTCGATCTCCTGACCTCGTGATCCGCCCATCTCGGCCTCCCAAAGTGCTGGGATTACAGGCTTGAGCCACCGTGCCCGGCCTCAGCTATTTTTTAAATTCTCAAGTTTGTCCCAATATCTTTCCTGTAAATCCCTGCATTGTTTAAATGATCCAAAGTTGCTTTCTGTTGCTGGCAGCGAATGGCTTGTCTTGAACCCACTGTGAGGCCTAGCTAGTCCAAAATCACTCGGGATGGTCTGTGGGGGGTCAGGATGAGAGAACTGCACTAAAGAACGTGCACAAATGCATCTTTGCTCTATGTCAGAATCTCTGTGCCCCACCTGGTTCTAGGACCTTCAGCTAGTTTTCCCAGCCCCCTGCTACAGTGACAACAAACTCCACATTGACTCTGAGGACTTTCCTCTGACAATAACGAGGGGGTCTCCCTGCGTGTCCAGGCTGTCCTTCCCCAGGGCTCTTCTGTGGACGCTGAAACAGGAAATCTTTTCTGGACAGGCACATACATTTTACCCAAAGGCAGAGAGGAATTAGCACCCTGCACAGCAAACTACTGACCAATTGACAAATGGAAACTGGTTGATAAATTCCTCCCCAAATGAAGTGTTCTGAGAAGCATTCCTTTGTACTGTCTTCCAGAAAGTCTGGCAACAATGAGTGATCTCTGGTGCTTGATACCAATTACTAACGAGCTTGGTAGTGTATACTCACACCAGCCTCCTTGATTCCCTGACTCACCCCTCCTTTCCCCAGTCCCTGCTCTGGGGGCTGACACCCCCTCAGACGTTAATAGCACATAACCTTTGCTGGCTTCGGGCTCTGTTTTCCAGGAAACACAGAATGAGCTACTGTCTAAGAGTTAGTCAGGAGAAACTGGCACTTCGTCTCTCTTGAATGCCTTTAACGTATCTCACACCGTGGATGGGAAGGTGTAGGAAACTTCAGGAAAACAGAATTACAGCCTATATCTAGATTTATCTGTCACTCGGGGAAAGAAACAGGAATAGGGTTCAGAAGCTGCTGACACTTGTCTACTGATCATGAAGAGAATAAAGACAAAGTCTGTAACACGGAGTATTCTCCTATTCGGCAGGAAGAACATCTTGTTGCTTCTAGGATGGAACTAAAGGTGATTTAGAAGTAACCAGGGAGATAACTCTGTTGCAGTGAATAGAACACTGTGCTTAGATTAAAATACTTGTTCTTCCATTTTGCCTTTTGCAAACCATTTAACCTCGCCAAGCATCTCTTCACAATAACATCGGGAGGTTTAAATGAGATAACGTACTCAAAATCACGCAGTGCATAAAAAGCAATCAGAAGAGTGTTGTTGTTCAAGCTAGACTTCTAGTGAAGCATGGTGGAATGTTTACTTATATTTACAGTTGCATGAGTCAGGCTCTCCAGAAAAACAGAACCAGTAGGATGTGTGTGTGTATGTATGTGTATGTGTGTATGTGCATGTTAACATACGTATGTATATATACATGTGTGTGCATGTTCATATGTATATATGCATGTGCATGTTCGTATATATGTATGTGAGTGTGTGTGTGCTCATTTGTGTGTGAGTATAGTTGGCCCTTTGTATTTTCGAGTTCCACATTTGTGGATTAACCAACCACGGGTGGAAAATATTCAGAAAAATAAATACAGAGTAATAGTACAACAATCAAAAAGAATACAAGATGTAAAAATACATATAACAACTATTGACATAGCATTTACATTGTATTAGGTATTGTAATTAATCTAGAGATGATTTAAAGTGTATGATCAGATGTACATAGGTTATATGCAAATATTAAGACTTTCGTGTAAGAACTTGAGCGTCCTTGGCTTAGCTATTCATGGTGTCCTGGAACCAATCCCCTGTGGATACAGTGGAATGACTTTTTATGTGTGTATGTGTGTATATAAATAATTATTATAAAGAATTGGCTCAAAATTAGCTGGGCATGGTGGTGCATGCCTGTAACCCCAGCTACTCGGGAGGCTGAGGCAGGAGAATCCCTTGAACCCAGGAGGCAGAGGTTGCAGTGAGCTGAGATTGTGTCATTGCACTCCAGCCTGGGCAAAAAGGGTGAGATTCCATCTCAAAAAATAAATAAATGAATAAAAGGCTAATATGATTTCAGAGGCAGAGAAGTTCAAAATCTGCAGCACAAGTCTAGCCGGCAGTGTCCCTAGTGTCTAGCCAGCAGTGTTCCGTCGTGTCTAGCCAGCAGTGTTCCGTCGTGTCTAGCCGGCAGTGTTCCATAGTGGTCATCTTCTGTGGAGCTATGATGAATCAGTGTTGCAGGTAACATGCAAAGGCAGTCTGCTGAGAATTCTCTCTTCCTTGCAGGAGGCCAATCTTTTTGTTCTATGTAAGCCTTCAACTGATTGCATGAGGCCCACCCACATTATGGAGGGCAATTTGCTTTACTCAAAGTTCATCTCATCAAAAAAACACCCTAACAGAAACACTCAGGATAACACTTGACCAAATTTCTGGGCACCCTGTCTTCCAGGCAAGTTGACATGCAAAATGAACCATCATAATAGGAAATGATTATTTCTCAAAAATCCCACCAAACTGGAGAAAATAGTACATAGTCATAGGAGATATTTCAGAAAACTTTGAAAGATGGAAAGTACATTATCATTTGGTAACTCGATTAGCAGAGCAGAGGTAGCTAACTGCCTGCAGGGGGTGATGGGGGCAAACATTGAAAAAAATAGAGAAAATAAAAATGCTTTGGACCTGGAGGTTCCTGGTATCTTAGACAGAGCTGAAAACTGGAAGGCAAGTTAAAACTGTATGTAAGAAACATTTTAGGCTCCACAGATCCCCTCTCTTAGCCCTTGCATCCAGTCACCTGTCCCTTAAACTCCCACTGGAAGACTAAAGGTACCTGTCTGGAAAGGGTAAATGAGAAATGTTCTGGCATCGGGGCATCTGTCCCAGCTGAGAGACAGGGCGAGGCCCTGTGTTGAGCATGGGACACAGCTGTAAAGATTCATGTATAATAGTGAGATTCTCCCCAGGCTACCTTCCTTGTGTAAGCCCCAAATCAGTAAGACAGATAGGGAAGGCAATTTATGATTTTATTACAAGCTTCATTGCATTGTTTCACTTTATAACATATTTTGTCTGATGACCTTGTTTTACAGATTAGGGGATAGACATAAAGATCTGCCAGCCATTGATTACCAATACCCATAATTTGTATTCAAGGCATTGAAAATCTTGAAGGGTATTCTGAATCATGGTAAAAACATTGAACTTTAGTTCATATACTTCCCTCTGTTCTAATTATATAAATATGGATGATCCATATATGGAAATAATGTCCTGCACCTCAAACATAAAAATGCAAGATAGTTTTATAACTTTACAAGCGTGCAACCCAATTTCTTTTTCAAGTTTCCAAATGCTGCTCGTTTTCAGGAATGAAATCTGTTACTGTGGGCGCCCCCCTCTCCTTTTCATTTTTGGTTGTGTTTATGCTCTGGGAAGCCCCAGAGCAGGAGTCCCCAACCCCCAGGCTATGGACCAGTATTGGTTGGTGGCTGGTTAGGAACTGGGTCACACAGCAGAAGGCAAGAGTGAAGCGGGCAAGCAAGTGAAGCTTCATGTGTATTTACAGCTGCTCCCCGTGGCTCACATTATTACTATCCAAGCTCTACCTCCTGTCAGATCAGTGGCGGCATTGGATTCTCTTGGGAGCACAAACCCTACTGTGCACTGCACATGTGAGGGATCTAGGTTGTACTCTCCTTGTGAGAATCTAATGCCTGATGATCTGTTACTGTCTCCACCACCCCCAGATGGAACCATCTCGTTGCAGGAAAACAAGCTCAGGGCTCCAACTCCTTCTACATTATGGTGAATTGTATAATTATTTCATTGCATGTTATCATGTAAGAATAATAGAAATAAAGTGCACAATAAATGTAATGCACTTGAATCATCCCAAAACCATCCCGCCACCAGTCTTTGGAAAAATTGTCTTCTACGAAACTGGTCCCTGGTGGCAGAAAGGCTGGGGACTGCTGCCCCAGAACACACTTCCAAAGCATGTGGGGATGGAAATATCTGACTGAATAACTTCTTCATGTAAGCATCTTCTGAGACCCAGGTGTCCATCTGGCTTTAATGCATTGGCTTTGCTGCTCCCAAATCATCAGGATGACCTCTTTAACCCCCACCTACATGGTGAACTGGGTTTTCGGGTCCAGAGGCTCTTGTGGCTACTTCCGTGATACTCCTGGGCACATAAGGATGCTTCCACTGCCTTCGTACCACCCTGGGGCACAAGAAATCTTCAGGATGATATGCAAAGCCCTGTCAGGCTAGTCAAGTCTCTGTCAATTTCTCTCTCTGGATACCCTCCACCTCCCTGGGAACAGATAACAGGGCCCCTCTACTCTCAGATCCTCTCCCTCCTTGGCTCATTCTGGGAAACAGACCCACCAACATCTCTACTTCTCTGCTAACTACCCTCCCTCCCTTTGAGTTTGAGGACTACGTTGTGGACGTGGAGTAGCCCTTGTTATTAGGCACCGAGTCTTCATTCAGATCCTTAGCATTTCCTGTACCTTTGTTCTAGACTTGTGAAAATCGAAAGCCAAGAAGGTCTTTCTCTCCTTTTTTCATTTTCTCCTCTACTTTCTCACATCTCATCCCATGCAATGGTGTAATCAACTGTGAATACGTCTGTGTTATTGGTAATTATATGTTATTAAAAGTTATTTCTTTGTAATCTTCAATAATATCCATTGTACTTTCTGAGTATCCTTGCATGTATCTATACTCGTCTATATTAACAATAACCAGTGGCAGGATAGGAGGAACCGGAGGTTAGGTTTATAAATCTGGAACTGAATTGAGATGCTCACGAGGAGGGTAACAGTGAGCTAGTCTGTTTTCCTTTGGTCATTAACCCCGGCCCTTCTCTCATTAAAGGATCTTCCATAAAGGATGGATCAATCTCATTTGCACTCATGGCTGTGATTTGATTAGCAATGAAGGGCTTGCATAGCTCCCTCTTCTCTTTAAGAATCTTTGGCTCCTCGGGAGTCAGTTATGGCTACTTTCAAACAGGCTAACGGGGAGCAAGATGACAGGCTTCTTTCATTGTTTCTCTGCTGACCACATTAGGACTACATTTTGGAAAGAGCAGAGAAAATATTATTATGAAGACCAAGCTTCTTGTCTATCAGTGTAACAAAAAGGAAGACTTAGTAATCTTCTTATTGATGAGGATGAATTTATTGTGCTCAGTCATGGAGAAAATGTGAAGAGGGCCAATAGATGTGAATGTTGATCCTTATTATTCTTCCAGCTCATGCTTATTAATTTCATCCTAACATGATAGGCATGCCCTTAGCATAACAACCCATACTTTCTCCCTTCCTGGAGGTGGGGGCTGTGGACTCGTATGAAAAGGCTTCCTGCCCCATCTTCTGTCTCTCATTTTACTCCCCCCATCCCCCTTAAAACCCATGTATTCTACCCTTCCGATTCCTCCTAGTAAACCTTACGTCCTTCTCCATTATTGTGATGCTGGCTTTGACCTTCCCCAGCCTCCCAGCCTCTGCTCAGAACAGAAATCAGGCTTTCTTTCTCTGAACCTCAATAGCCCCATAGCCATTTCCATCCCCTTTTCCCCTAGAGTTTCTCCCCCTTCTGACTCCTCCACCCACACACCATACACAATTCTAGAGGGAAGCAGGGGGATCTTGAGGAGAAACCTGTTGACCACGTGCTGTCAGAATAACTAAATCAAGATTTCTTTGCAGAGAGCTTGGATTCTAATTCCATAGCCTGTGTTCCAACTTTTACAGACATTTTCCGTAGCCTTTGTTCTGTTACAAAAGTAATTAAGTTCCTTGAAAGTTGACCCATCCAGGTGGAGGGGGAAGAGATGGAGGACTTGGTCTCAGTTTAATAGCTCAGTTTCAGGCAAAAAGACATCTAGAACAAGAAGAAAACAAGAGAGTTGCAATTATTTGAGATCATTGTAAGGAGGAGCCAAAGGAAAAGATTATAGATAAGATAAATTCCTCTTTAAGAAAACCTAGTAAAGTGAAGTTGCACCATAATTACTTTTAACCTACAAGCTGCCTCTAGAAATGAACCCCAGGAAGACGAAACCTCATTATTTAACTTAATTCCTCAATAATGAATACATATATTAGCATGCATTAAAATTAGAGCTGCAGAATATTAAAACAAAACAGAATAAATCCTGCAGAGTATTTCTCCAGCCATGCCCCACTGACTGATGGGGAGTTTATAGTTAACTTAAAATCAGAGGATTTAGTCCAGATACCTGCAACTAAAATTCCGTTTGGTGTCTCTCTTTAGTGTAGCCCAGTAGTTCTTTAATATTCATGTCCAGGAAAATCACGTTATTGCTTTGGATACATGAAACGTTCGACACTATACTTTATGGGCAATTTAAGGAAGATTTTAAGAGTAACGGACTTTATGCAATTTCTGCCTTAAGCTCTGACTCTGGGACTGAATCCTCTGGGAAAATGCAACTTCATTATGCAGTAAATAGAGAATCTGGCCCTACCAAATTAACGAGGTCTACACTGAAAGTGTATCCTTGCCATGGGTTACAAATCATTTAGTTGAGGTCGACAACTTAGCAGACTGTCCGCATTTATTGTGAATGTTAATTACAGAAATGATTCCTGAATCTATTATCATGTTTAAAATATTGCAAATAAGGCTATCGCCCCACATCCTGAAACCTTGTCCTGTCATTAAAAATGAACAGTTTCAAACTGCATATCCTTCTAAACCTTTTTCTATACTTTTATACACATTTGTACACACATAAAACCTATACCAAATTTTCATGATTTTATTTCAACATAAATGGTTTCCCTCTGTAACTGTTGTTTTGCAACTTATTTTTCTTTTGATCCACAATAATTCTTGAGATCTATGCATGTGTGTACACAAAGACCTAGCTTATCTCTGCTAGCTGCAGTTCAGGTGTGTTAATTAGAATAGTGTAGGTTATGCTTCGATAACCTGTTACTTGAAGTCTCAGTGTCTTAGCACAGCAGAAACCTGTTTATCACACATGTAAAGTTGAGTCTAGGTGGTCAGAGAGGCTCTTCCATGTAGTGACTCGGGGATCTAGGCTTTTCCCTTTTCGAGATGCTCCTACCTCAGTGCATGGCTTCCAGGATTAAACTGGAAGGGAAACAAAGAGGTGAGGAAAAACATTGACTCTCTTGTGACCTTTTATTTTAAAATAAGTTGAGCTTAAATATACGTCACAAAAATAATGGAATTCTGGCCGGGCGCGGTGGCTCACGCCTATAATGCCAGCACTTTGGGAGGCCGAGGTGGGCGGATCATGAGGTCAGGAGATCGAGACCATCCTGGCTAAGACGGTGAAACCCCGTCTCTACTAAAAATACAAAAAAATTAGCCGGGCGTGGTGGCAGGTGCCTGTAGTCCCAGCTACTCGGGAGACTGAGGCAGGAGAATGGCGTGAACCCGGGAGGCGGAGCTTGCAGTGAGCCAAGATTGCGCCACTGCACTCCAGCCCGGGCAACAGAGCGAGACTCCGTCTCAAAAAAAAAAATGGAATTCTCAGAGTTCCTTTACTAAGCTTCCCTAAATGTTAGCATGTTACGTAACCACAGTACAATGATCAAAACCAGGAAATAAACATTGATACGAACCTATTAATAAATACAGACCCATTCAAATTCCACTGGTTGTCCCTTTTCTGGCATGCGTGATCCAATCCAGAGCTGCACATTGTGTAGGGTGGCTGAATCTGCTTAGTCTCTCTCAGTCCAGAATAATTTCTTACACTCTTAGTTTTCTGTGGCCTTGTCTTGATTGATGGATTGATGGACAGAGATGAGGTCTTGCTATGTTGTCCAGGCTGGACTTAAACTTCTGGGCTCAAGTTATCCTCCCTCCTCAATCTCCTGAATAGCTGGGACTGCAGGCAGTTGCTAGACCCCTGACCTTGTCATACTTAGTTAGCACTAACCAATTAGTTAGTATATTACCCCTCCATTTGACTTTGGTTAATATTTTTGGTGATTGAAGTCCAGTTGTGCTTTTTGGATTTTTCCGTTGCAGCAAGAACAATTAACATTAATTCTTTTTGCTTTTCCTTTTTTTATTGAGATGGAGTTTCACTCTTGTCACCCGGGCTGGAGTACAATGGCACCATCTAGGCTCACTGCAACCTCCGCCTCCAAGGTTCAAGTGATTCTCCTGCCTCAGCCTTCTGAGTAGCTGGAATTACAGGCGCCTGCCACCATGCCCAGCTAATTTTGTATTTTTAGTAGAGACGGGGTTTCACCGTGTTGGCCAGGCTGGTCTTGAACTCCTGAACTCAAGTGATCCACCTGCCTCGGCCTCCCAAAGTGCTGGGATTACAGGTGTGAGCCACGGTTCCTGACCAGGACAATTAACCTTAGTTCTACCTTTTCGACAAAATCTCAAGTACACAATACATTACTCTTAACTGAAGGCACAAGATTTTATGAATCTCTCGAATTTTTTCACTTTACATAACATAAACTCTATGCCTATTGAGCAACATCTACCCATTCCACCCAATACCCCCATCCCTGGCACCCACCATTCTACTGTCTGCTTCTATGAGTTTGACTGTTTTAGAGACCTCCATTCATAGAAGGTCTCTAAAATAGTACAGTACAAATCATACAGTATTTGTCCTTTGTGACTGGCTTATCTGACTTAGCATAATGTCCTTAAGGTTTATTCACGTTGTCACATGTTGCAGAATTTTCTTCTTTACTAGGCTGAAGCATACCCCATTGTGTGTATGTACTACTCTTTCTTCATCCACTCATTCACTGATGGACATTTAGGTCGTTTCCATGCCTTGGCTATTGTGAACGAACATTCTGCAGCAAACAGGGGGAGTGCTAGTATCTCTCCCAGATCCTGATTTCCATTATTTTGGATAAATACCTAGCAGTTCTATTTGTAATCCTTTCGAGGAACCTCCTTACTGTTTTTTCATAGCAGCTGCACCATTTTGCATTCTTACCAAAAGTGTACAAGGGATCCAATTTCTCCAAATGCTTCTCAACGCTTGCTGTCTTTGTCTTCATGATAACAACTATCCTAACAGGCATGAGACGATATCTCACTATGGTTTTGATTTGCATTTCTCTGATGATTACAGACATTGAGCACCTTTTCATACACCTGTTGGCCGTTTGTATGTCTTCTTTGGAGAAATGTCTATTTAAGTCTTTAACCCATTTTAAAACTGGGTTCTTAGTGGTTTGTTGTTGTTGTTGCTATTGAGCTGTGAGTTTCTCATTTTAGGAATGAACCCTGTATCAGATATATGGCCTGCAAATATTTTCTACTGTTTCATAGATTGCCTTCTCACTCTATTTATTTTTCTTCTTGCTGTGCAGAAGCTTTTTAGCCTGATGCAATACCACTTGTCTGTTTTTTCTTTTATTGCCTCTGCTTTTGGTGTCATATTTATGAAATCGTTGTCGAGACCAATGTCATGGAGCTTTTCCCCTATTTAACCATGTAACACATTTTGAGTTGATGATTATCTTGCATGGTGCAAGATAATGGTCCAATTTAATTCTTTTGCATGTGGATATCCAGGTTTTAAAAACTTATGTGGAACCACAGAGGACACCAAATAGTCAAAACAATCTTGAGAAAGAAGAACAACGCTAGAGGAATCACACTTCCCAATTTCAGAATATATTACACTGCTACAGTGCTTAAAACCGTATGTCCCTGGCATGAAGATGGATACATAGACCAATGCAACAGAACAAAGAGTCCAGAAATAAATACACACATGTACAGTGAACTGATTTTTGATAAGGGTGTAAGAAATACCAATGGGAAATGGATAGTCTCTTCACCAAATGGTGCTAGGAAAAGTAGATAACCACACACAAAAGATCAACCTTTTTTGACATGAATACCATGGAAGTCTTGCTGGGCAGTTCTCAGTGCATCAGATCAAAAGGAATATGATGCTGATATGTCCTGTTACAGGTGATGTTAACTTGGAGCATTTGGTTCAGGTGCTGTCTGCTAGATTTCTCCACTATAAGGTTCCTACTTTCCCTATGCATTAAATAAATGTGGAGATACTAGGTTGGTGCAAAAGTAATTAAAATAATTGTAAAAGTAATGGCAAAACCTGCAACTACTTTTGCACTAACCTAATGCTTTGAGGCTATGTAAATATCCTATTAATTGCCATATTTTGCCCACAAATTTTAGCATCTATTGATGATTCTTGTCCAAAGCAGTTACTGCTGTGCTGTTTGCCGAGTGGTGATTTTTTATTACCGTCATTCCCTTCCTGTTTATTAATTGGAATTAATTGACATTTTCAATTCTGTGCTTACATCAGCTCTGAACTCATGGATATTTGTTTTATGCCGTGGATTATAGAGCATTACTACCATTATTTGTTTTCTTCCTCAAAGTGTCCCGGGTTCATCAATTCATAGCACTTCAAGTCATCTCCCACCACCATTCTTTTTTTGAGCACTTTCCTTGTTTTGTGCTGTAAGAGGTCCCAGCTTATCACATACATTTTCTGTTTTAGGCTGGAATCAGCCATTGCTCCAAAAAATCCCTGGCCCCTTTTCCCTTTTTTTTTTTTTTCTTTTCTTTTTTTTTTTTTTTTTTTTTTTTTTTGATAGAGTCTCACTCTGTTGCCCAGGCTGGAGTACAGTGGAGTGATCTCGGCTCACTGCAACCTCCTCCACCTCCCAAGTTCAAGTAATTCTCGTGCCTCAGCCTTCCAAGTAGCTGGGATTACAGGCATGCGCCACCATGCCTAACTAATTTTTGTATTTTTAGTGGAGACGGGGTTTTACCATGTTGGCCAGGCTGATCTCAAACTCCCAGCCTCGAGCCATCCACCTGCCTTGGCCTCCCAACGTTCTGGGATTAGAGGCATAAGCCACCATGCCTGGCCCCCTGGCTCCTTTTATTGGCCAATGTTATTTAGACTTTAAGGTCTAGATGCTAAGGTCATACGTTTGTGCTTAATGGTTTCTGAACAGAAATGATGCGTCAAGACTTACATTCCTGATTGTCTGGAGCTCCAGCACATGTTCCCAATCTAAGAATGAGAGAGGCTGAGAAATCTTATTTTTCTCGGTGCCCATGAAGAGGTAAACAGTGATGAACACATAGCATTGTCACTTCTGCAACAGAATCCCATAGTGTTATTACCTTTCTGTTTATTTAGCCATATACTGTGCTCTTAATTTTTCATGCCTGAAAACAATCCTACGATGTACTCATTTGAACCTGTCTCCTTGGTCACAATCCCAGTAGACTACCCATACCCAGCATCCTTAAAACATATCTCAGCTGAACTGTAGGAAGATGAGGACAGCTTCAGATATAGCCATGGTGATATGTTTTCTGCATTTTATTAAACACCATACGTGAAACACCAATGCCCACGTATATTTTGGGTTCTGTACTCCTTCTGCTTTGCCGTCAGCTATTTTTCCTATAATGATCTAAAGTAGATTGTGGCAGGCTGGTATGTCTGAAACTCAAATTCTAGTTCTTTTATTTTTAGTTTCACTTCCTTCCTAATGAACCTAAAACTAGAGAAACTTTCTTTCCAGAATTGGACACTGAGGAGGTTGGTTGCCACAGCCTTCTGTGTACCGTTCATCTAAAATAAATCTTTCTTGTTAGCAAGAAGAAAATCGTGGATTTAATAGGATATTTTTTTAAAAAGCATCTTATCTGAATCAATAGAAATGTGGGGCTGTGAGAAGTAGGTAATAAAGTTATATCATGCCAACACACTGTGACTAAGCAAATCTAGATTGGAAGACTCATCTCTGACAACAGGTCGTGATGGACTGATGGGGGAAGTGGAATGAGAAACTCTTGGAGTGAGAAGAGTGGTATGGGTTGAAATTACATGTTTTACAGTGACGGAGGGAGGAAAAAAAAGTTACTTTTCACACCTGTATTTTAGGCAGCTTGATTTAAATGTAAATGGCTGTGCCATATCAAAATAGAAACTTATTTGAAAAAACAATGATGAAAGTAAATTTTAGTCATTCCACTTTTAGTATAATATTTTTTCCCCAGTCAAGTAATACACCAATGGTAGCTGGTCTGGGAGTGGTTATCCCATTTCTGGGATGATAATGGGAGCCTCTCTCTCCTCTCTCCTCTCTCTCGCTCTCTCTCTCTCTCTCTCTTTTTTTTTTTTTTTTTTTTTTTTTTTTTTTTTTTGAGATCGACTCTCACTCTGTCACCCAGGCTGGAGTGCAATGGCATGATCTCGGCTTCCTGCAACCTCCGCCTCCTGGGTCCAAGCGATTTTCCTGCCTCAGCCTCCTGAGTCGCTGGGATTACAGGCACGTGCCACCATGCCCAGCTAATTTTTTTTGTACTTTTAGTAGAGATGGGGTTTCACCATATTGGCTAGGCCGGTCTTGAATTCCTGACCTGAAGCAATCCACCCACCTTGGCCTCCCAAAGTGCTGGGATTACAGGCATGAGCGACCACGCCTAGCCTAGAGCCTCTCTCTCATCTTCCTGTTGATTTGCTTCTGTGTGATGGTCCCAATCTTGGATTGCAGCACTAGCTGTCCTTCCTGTACAAAGGGCCACATCCCCTCTTGGGGACGTTGACTCAGTGGCATGGATAAAAAACCTCCATTTCTTTTGTAAATATAACTTATTGTGGTGAAAGTCAAATAACGTCAAATAAACATTGAAGAGAACAACTCAGTGGCATTCAGTACATTCACAATGCTGTGCAAACATCTCTCTCCCAAATGTGTCCATCACTCCACGGTACAGCCATGTACCCCTTAGCAGTCTTTCCTCACTCCTTCCTCTTACCTCGGCAACCACTAATCTAACTTCGGTCTCTACGGATTTATGTATTCCAGATATTTCCTATAAATTCAATCACACAATAGGCAACCGTTTGTGTCTGATTTCTTTCACTTGCCATAATAATGTCCTTGAGGTTCATCCCTGTTGTAGCATGTATTAACACTTAATTACTTTTTAATGGCTGAATAATATTCCATTGCATTTATATGCTATATTTTGTTAATCTGTGCATCCATTGATAGGCATTGGGATTGTTTTCACCCTTGCCTATTGTACATAGTCCTGCCATGAACATATGTATACCTGTATTTGTTTGAACACCTGTTTTCAATTATTCAGGGCATATACCTTGTCATGGAATTGTGGGGACAAATACAAATCTATATTCCATTCCATCTTAAACTGAAGGCCAGTGTGGCAAATGTCATGGTTTTGTGGTCAAAGAATCCTCAACCTACAAGTTTGTTCAGAGACATCACTAGAAATTAAAGAATTGTTTTAGCTAAATATTACTAACTGCCTTAAAACGACTCTTTTATTATTCTTGCATGATTCTGTAGGTTGACTGAGACAAACTGAGTGGTTTTCTGTTTCAGATGATGCAGATGGGTCTTCAGGCATCTGGGGACTAGATTAGGCTGAAATGTTCCCGATGGTCTAAAGGCCTTATGTGCACATCCAGCTGCTGGCTGCCAGCTGTGAGCTAAGCCAAGGCTGCACAGGAGAGCCTCGTCCTCTGTCAGGTGCCTCCCACATGACTGGATTCTAACAATGAGTTTCAAGAATAAGAAAGAAGCTGCTCATCGGCTTAAGGTTTTGAATGTCACTCCCAGTGCTTTCCATTGGTCAAATGATGTGGGCAGGTTCATATTCAAGGGGCTGGGGGGAAGTTAGCTCCTCCCCCACAGTATGCATGTACACAAAGAGGAGGAATTGTTGGAGGCTGTGTTTGGAGGCTCACTACCACCGGAGGCACAGTGTCAGTGAGGGAGAGAACAGAAGCACTTGGACAAAAGGCCTCTGTCTTAGGGCAGTGGACATGCTCATCTTGTGTATCGGCCTGAGAGTGTTGGAGTATAGGAGCCCTGCTACCTAATAATCTACAGTCACCTGCCTCACCTGCCCTATCTCCCCATCATGTCGAAGGGAGGACAATTCCATTTTCAGAGACATATCTTGAAAATCATTCAGTACTTTGGGAAAAAAATTAAGTAGAGATATGCTTTTATATTTATGCAAGCATGAGAAAACATTTAGGAGATAAGAGTTTAAAAATAGCTAATATAAGGCCGGGTGTGGTGGCTCATGCCTGTAATTTCAGCACTTTGGGAGGCCAAGGTGGGAGGATCACCTGAGGTCAGAAGTTTGAGACCAGCCTGGCCAACATAGTGAAATTACTAAAAATACAAAAATTAGCTGGGCATGGTAGCATGCAGCTGTAATCCTAGCTACTGGGGAGACTGAGGCAGGAGAATCACTTCAACCTGAGAAGCAGAGGTTGCAGTGAGAAGGTCAAAGGTAATTTCTACAAGAGTCACTCTTTTTCTGTTGTCATCACTGCTGAATGCCCAGAGCCAAGAAGAGTGCCTAGTTTATCGTAGATGCTCAATAAGTGGTTGTTTGATTCCTGAATGCCCAAATGAAAAATTAAATGGATGAGTGAATGAGTGAATGAATGAATGAATGAGTCGGTGAATGACAGATCTATAGGTATCAGCTCCTGCCTGGCAAATCGCCTCGGACACTTAGAATTAGTAGAGCCTCTGGGAAGACTTGGGAATCAGAAGTTCTTTATCCTGCTGTACCCAGAAAACTCATGCATTCTGGAACAGGTGACCAGAAATGCAGACATGATGCCCACAAGACTTTACTGACCAAAGTGCATTCATCTGGCCCCACAAGTGAGAAAAGCATCACCAGTCCAGCAGTCACAGTTGAGATTCTTTCTTTTTCATTGCCCGTGCTTTTGGCCATGCCCTCCAATAGATTATCATGATTTGAAGTGCTCTTGAGGTCTCCTGGGTACAACCATCATCTCAGTAACTCAGATATGCAAGAAATGTAAATCTCTCTGGAGTTTTCTAATTTTCAACTTAATTTCCATTTTCACCTACATTCCACCTACCTCCCAGATGATCCAAAATCCAAACTCACACTTGCCTCAGGATTGAATATAAACTCAGTGCAGTTTTCTTATTGCCACACATTGAGGTCAGGAGAGGGTCGCCAGATCTCCAGGAAAATAATTCGTTCCACCTGGTCTTCGGTTGTTAGTCTGCCCAGATCATAGCTGGTGTTCATCTGGACCTCAGATGTGTGGCATCCACAGATGTGAGGGCTTTCACTGCTATGCCACTGGGAGCTGCAGGAGACTCTGGATCTGTCCCCAACCTCACTTTCATGCAGATTTTTTTTATGTGCTCAGCTGCTGTCTTCCAGGGGTACTATGAACCTTGTCAGCAGCCAGGCTCTGCCTGGGTTGGAACTGGGGGGAGGGATAAGCTCCCTCTGCTCTCATAGTCCCAGTCCCACGTGGAGATACCATTATTCCCCTCAGAATTCAGACCAGGGTTGAGACAAGTAGTAGATGCCTTCTTAGCAAACCTCAGTGTTTCCTCACTCTTATCTCATCTCTTGGTTGTGGATGTTGTAGCTCTGACTTCATCTTAGGTTGGGTTTTGGAGGAGTGGAGGCTGGCCTGAGGTTTCTTGTGGAAGGGAATGATGGAGGGAGTATTCTCAGGAGAAACCTATGAGGAGACAAGGAAGGGAATCAGGCAAGGCAGGAAACCAGGCAACGGAGTGGGTTCATGGAGGTCTAGCCTCCACCAACCCCACAGGGAGGGCTGGAGCATAGATACGATCACTGAGTTGAGCCCCCTTGAGGAAAGACACCTGGTCTTTTGTTTTCCCTTTCAACCAGGCTTTGGCGGTAGTTTGGGGAGGTTTGAGGGAGGGCATAACCTCCCAGGTAATACCAGGAGAAACAGTTTCCATTGGCCAAAGGCAAGTCTTGGCCTTTGGCCAATGAGAACTGGGAGCTGGTATCATCCAGCCTTCACAGTGGATGCAGTGAGGGTGGGGAAGAATTAATTGTACTGTTTATGCTATAATAGAGGATAACCAAATACATATAAGCAGTGTGGTCTACTATGGGGACGTCAAGAAGATTCCTTCTGGTCTCTATGAGTTTATGATGTAGATTAACCATATTATACCAAAGAATGCAAAACAAATGTGTCTCCATCAACAGAATTCACGAACAAGTCTCCGGGGGTGTCAGGACATAACCACAAGCAGCCTTGGCAGGAACTCTGCTCAGCGGACTTCTCATTTTCTTTCTTTCTTTTTTTTTTTAAAAGATGTTTATAGATTGACAGTAAAAAAAAAAACAAAACAAAACTGAAACATAGAAGTGCCGCAGTTGTGTGAGTGTTCACATCCTGACAAGACGCAGGTTACAAATGACACCTTCCTGGTTAAGATTATAAATCTGAAATGGGGGTAGGATAAAGTAGGGATCAGGACAGTATGGGGCATCCATTGGGTTTGTATTCAGTGAAAGACAGAGCTCTTAATTCTTGGCCTGCCTTAATGACAGTTCCGTTTCTCTGAGAAGAGAGTATGGTGAAGACAATTGCTATCCTGAGTTATTTTCTGATTAACAAAGAAGGCCTGGTTGGTCTATAGAAGTAAGAAGAATCTCAGAAAGTGGCCTTATTTCTAGTGGTTTCATATTCTCCAGAGAAAGGAGTGAAGAGTACAGATGGCCCACATTTTAAGAAAATAAATTTCCAAACATTTTGGAGAAAATGACCTTAGATATTACCAGCCCATCAAGAGACCTAGGAAATTCCAAAAGTTGACATCATACTAGAATCCTGTATTAGGTTTCTCTAGAAAAACAAAACCAATAGGATATATGTTTGTGTGTATATGTATTATATAGATGATAGATAATAGAAGATAGATAGATGGATAAATGGGTGGATGAATAGATAAAATGGATAATTAGGTAGATATATAAGCTAAGATAGAAGATAGTGGACAGATGATTGATAGATGATAGATAGATAGATAGATAGATAGATAGATAGATATCATAAAGAAATGGCTTACATACTTATGGAGGCTGAGAAATCCCAAAATATGCAGTCACTAACCTGGAGATCCATAAGAGCTAATAATATAGTTCCTGACTTCTCCCTTTCTGTGGTAGAGTAAGGAAGGTGCTTTTGACTTAGTAAAGGTCCTAAGGAAAAGTCTGTTCTATAAGGAAGCAATCATCTGATTTTCATTTATTTGTTTTGGAAAAACACCAAATCTTATATTATGAATCCACTGCAAGCACTGTGTATAATTACATTGTTTTAAATTGTATCTGCAATAATCAACCCGTTTTGTGCATTCCCAGGGTAAATGTATGTGTCATGGATATTGCACGTGTTTTATAGATCAGAATCTTTATGTTAAGATTATTCCACAAGTCTTTCACTCCTTTTATGAAATGTCTGGTTACAAATTAGAGGGATGAAGAGAGTACTTAAAGAATTCAACAAGATGGCACTCATGGTTTCTATCTCTCCTATACGATGTGTATTTCACTTTATTTCCTCAATATTCAGCTACATTGTTAGGCCTTAATTAGAACATTAAATACTATAGTTTCCCTTTATGAAGCCAGCGGGGTTTTCTTTGCTGTGAAATGAGCGATTCAATTACCCTCCTACTAATGGATAAAGTGTAATTAACATTGTCTTGAGGCTAATTTTCATTTACGCTGCCATTCCTTATAAGCCGAACATCATTCTCTGGAAAAGTCAATGTGTCACTTTTATTAGCCTAGTTTGCACTTTAACACCAAGAAAATTAATTCAGCCACATTAACGTACTTAACTTCAGATACAATAGAATTATCTGACTCAGTCCTTTATGAAGTCATGTCATTTAGAAGTGAATTGCACGGGGCTGCGTAAAAAATGAGATCACCATCGGATGCTCGTGCTGTTACTGATTTTTCTAAGTTGTGTAGCAGTGCTGGGGAGAAGAATGAACAGATTCCAAGTTTTCACTCGTGAGACCAAGAGCTCCACATCTGAGGATGCTGGGATTGCCAATGGGTGTACTCCCTTAAAGGATTCGCTCTAATTCATTACCAAATCTCTCTACTGAAAGATGGTGTAGGTTTTTTATTTTATACCCCACCCCCCCCCCCAAAAAATCAAGTTAAGGAAATCAAATATTAAAGAATATTGCTATTAGAGAATTCTCGGACCCCTTTTCCAAAGACTGTAAAACGTGGCTTCCTACTTCTGTTCCAAGTTTCAGTTCTCTCCTAAATAAGTAAAAAGTCCTCATTCCCAAAAAAATTCTTTAGGAAGAAGAGGAAGTAGAAAAAAAGAATTCTTTTTACAAAGTTTAGTATTTTGCCAAGGTCCATTAGAGTGACACTTACTAAATGTGTTACCACTCCACTGAAGTTTAGGCACTGACTGTTATCCTCCAAGAGAAAATCCTATTTCCTATTAAACATTAATTAGACAATATTAACTTTTCCCTTTAAATTGAAAACTGCAGACTGCTGTCCCATGAGTCAGAAGTGTTGTATTTGGGCTACACAGGTTCTTTTTGTGTGTTTTGTTTTGTTTTTAATTAAATTGCATGGCTAAATTTAACATGAGAAAATTTTTCTGAGTTCTCTTACGACACTAGAAACTGCCACACTGGCTAGAATCCTGCTTGATACCAACCAGCTGAAGCTTAGAGGAGCATCCCCATTCAGATTATAATTTGCATTTGGCCTCAGGACCTACCTAAACCCCTTCATTCTTGGCCCCATTCAGGCCTATGTCTGTGACTTTTGATCCAAAGAAGAAGAAGAAAATGGTATCTAAATATTGCCCCCAAATTAAGCTAGCTGTTAACACCCATGACACATATCCTGTCTCCTGCTAATTTCTCCGCATTTCTTTTATCCTCTGGACAGTCTGGGACCCGTTTAGTGGTTTCCTTAAAGGAAAAGGAAGCTTGATCCCTTTTAACAGGCAAAATTGCCTTTATTCCTCCCAGAGCCAAAGCCCACAGAAGTTCTTAATATTGGAGGGACCTCATTTAAATGGCAGTGATTTCATGTTTCCTAAAGCGGAATTCAAACATAGTCAAATGGCTTCTTGGCCCTAAACACTCAAGAGTTCTGTCCTCTCCTCCTGAAACCAAGCCTAGCTGAGACCCAGATGCAAGACGGGATTAAGATGGAGCCTTGCAGTGCATGACGTGAGATAAGATCATGGTGGCTTCTTTCTGAACCAGATTTTTTGTTGACCTTCCAGATGTCCCCAGCAGCTACATAACAGTATGACCTAGGAGAGCCTGGCTGTATATGTTTAGTGTGGTCTGTGTTTTATGTGCACGGTGACCCCATTACCACTGGGTAATTCCCAGGCCAGGAAATGATTGCCCCCGGGTCTCCCTTGCCCAGCACCTAGGAAGTCCATCACTGCGATATGAACTTGACTGCTGCATTTCTCAGGCCACAGGGAACACCCAAAGCAATGCACGTTTATCATTTCCATTGGAGATGGGAGCCTGGAGCTTATGGAAAGGGTGAACAGTTAGAACTGGGCCCTAGCTAGCTGAAGACCAACTCTGTCTTTGGGAAGACTCATCCTTTGCCCAGTCCTTTTCTGCTGATTCCTGGCTTGGTTCTGGGCTCTCTGATCTCTCACTCCAGCTTGGAGTTTCTCATTGCAAAAGAAAGATGGGCAACCAGAAGAATGGTGGTCATTTAGAACATTTGCTGCTCTCTGTATAGAGAGTGGAGTTTTAAAAGATGCCGTGAGATGAACCAGGGAGTTCTTAAGCCTAAGGAACCATCCTCTGCATCAGTATTTTCCAAAGTTTATCATATTCACATCATGAGTGTCACTAGAGGACATAGGAGAGGCTTCCGGAGAAATTATGAGGCTTCCTGGAAATGTTGGTTTTTTTCTTCATATGATATGATTCTGATAAGAAAAACACAATACTGGCAATTAAAAAAAATTTAGATACTTAATTTGTTGATAACTCTCAAACACAATCTTTTAAAATTTTAAATGAGCAACTTTGTTTGGCATGACTGAGCACAACTTTTAAATATCTGGCTTTATTCTTGAAATGACTACATCAAATCATTTTTAACCATTCCTCCAAATTCCTGACAGCGTCGATGAGTAAGGGATAAAGAATTTTAAAAATCATTTGTACAAGCATTCAAAACTGGACAGCCATTGAAATGGTCTCCTTTTCTTTCCTCGACAAATTTAATGTTGAAATTCTTTGTGGCAGTAAGAGTAGATCTCTATGTGAATACAACTTTTTCATATCAAACATTTCAAAATAAAGTTGAAGCCTTAATTTGACACAAATACCTCTAAGTCTGGATCTCATTGTTGAGGAAAATACATCTCTTATTCTAAAGAGACTCAGACACACAAGAACAAATATCTTTAGTGAGAAAAAATAAAAGAAAAGGAAAAAGCCAGGCTTGTTTCCATAGTTTTTGTTCCACACACACCTACTGTTCTCTCCCACACCCAAGTTCTAAGACTCTGAAATTCACCTTTATATTATTAAGCTCCCTTTGTGCTGGTCCATTTATGCTGGCTTTGGAAGCCCTAGCCTTTGGTCAGACTTAGAATCTCCTGCAAGACTTGGGTTATTTTCTTGCTTTAAAGTCTTAGGCAGCGGGATTCTGACAGACACAGCAGCCAGTCACGAAGGGCACCTGGCGCGGACACATTGAGACACATTCAAGTGAATAGCAATGGTTTTGATTTTGCATAATGAGGCATGATGTACCCAGAGCATTTTGCATAATGTAAGAACAATAAATCCTTTGGCCTTGTCATTAATTCTCAGGGCTGTGCATTAGGTAAACAAATTGCATGTCATTATACTTTAAAAGTTTGCAGGAAACGAGGAGGCAAGGATTCTGTTATTGTACTTTTTAAACAATAAACACTTAGTAATTGTTTAAAACTATCGGTGTAAGTGGGCTGTGATTCATTTGTATTTTCCTCTTTCTCTGGTGCTGAGAGGAGACACAAAAAGCCACCTCCATGAAGTGGCTGCATGCCTGGAACTGATAAATGTATCACACGCCTGCACGACTTTATCTGGGAAACAGACTTTGATAGCTTGCTAGGATTTAGGTCAGTGGATAATTCCACACAAACAGCAAATCTTAATGCTATTGACAAAGAAAGGGACACAAATAACTGACAAATTCCATAAATCCCTGGCTTATAAGTAGCTCTCTTTCATAGATTTATTGTAAGTGTCCTTGAAAGCTATCTGAGAAAAAAAATGGCACGCTCGCCACGCTTTGACAGTGCAACGTTCAGAGTTGCCGATAACTGAGTTTCCCATAAAAGCTGCTATTGAAGAAAATGGTGCCTTGGGTGGCAAGTGTTTTATCTTTGGGTAATAATACAAAGAGAAATCTCATGTGGAAGAATGGTCAATGAGTTACGTAAGTACATTTTCCCAAGTGGACAAATCCTTGGCAATTTCCTTTAGGGGTTAGGGAGGGTGGACGATGAAATCTAGTTTGGGGAAAGAACCTGGCTATCATGTGTTAATATTGGAAGACCTGCTTCTGTCTTGAGAAAACAAACAAACAAACCTGTGCATCCACCTGCCTGGAAAGCAGACTGCGGGATAAGAGATTGAACTCCCACTAAACACGCCTGGACTGCAGCATGGCCCGCACTGTTCCCATCTACACGATCACTCTTGATTTCCAACTCGCCCTCACAGCCCTCTAGGCTTGCTTGGTGGGGCCACTCTAGAAGGTCTGAAAATGTCAAGATCCCAAACGAAGCAACCTTATTCTCTCTTATTTCTGGGATCTGCTCTTATTCTCTCTTTTTTTTCTGGGATACTTCTAGATGGTGCTCCTCCACACAGGTGAGATCCCTGCTTTCAGGCATTGCTTTAGCAACTCACGTGGGACCCGAGCCTGGGAGAAGTCGGAAAGTGATTGCGGAACAAACATGTGATGCAGGCGGCCCTGACCTTGCTCTCCTCATTCCGCCGTCCCCTGAGCTGTGGTGTCTGGGCTGCCGGCTGTCCGTCTAGAATGACTTATTTTGTGGTCTCAGCTCCAGGGGATGTGAAGTTTTCTGAGCATGTAGTTTGTGTTTTTAGTTTCTTTTCAGAGTTAGCAAGAAACACAGAAATATGTCTCTACTAGAGAGTGAATCGATATATCATTCTTTCATCATAGCAGCATTACCCAAATTTTAATTATTCAAGTATAAATCTCATGATTTGGGGTAGTTCTATGTTTCTATTTCTGTTATAAACTTAGTGCTCTTCTTTTTTTTCTTTTAAGACAGAGTCTTGCTCTGTTGCCCCGGCTGGAGTGCAGTGGCACAATCTCGGCTCACTGTAAGCTCCGCCTCCCGGGTTCACACCATTCTCTACCTCAACCTCCCAAGTAGCTGGGACTACAGGCACCCAGTGCCACGCCCGGCTTATTTTTTGTGTTTTTAGTAGAGATGGGGTTTCACCGTGTTAGCCAGGATGGTCTCGATCTCCCGACCTCGTGATCCGCCCACCTCAGCCTCCCAAAGTGCTGGGATTACAGGCGTGAGCCACTGTGCCTGGCCAGTGCTCTTCTTTAAATAGACTTGACTTATTTTTATTATTTTATTTTATTTTATTATTTTATATTTTTTAGAGACTGAGTTTTGCTTTGCCACCCAGGCTGGAGTACAGTGGTTCAATCATGGCTCACTACAGCAATTGAACTCTTGGGCTCAAGTCATCCTCCTGCTCAGTCTCCCAATTAGCTGGGGTGGCAGGTGTGTGCCAGCATACCTGGATAATTGTTTAATTTTTTTACAAAGGTGAGGGTCTCACACTGTTGACCAGGCTAGTCTTGAACTCCTGGCCTCAAGGAATCTTCCCACCTCTGCCTCCCAAAGTGTTAGGATTACAGGCATGAGCCACTGCATCTGGCCAATGGACTCAACTTTTAATTTAATAAATATATTTCCAAAGATATTTTACATCACTTTCATTATTGTTATCATTTGTAGTAAAATAATTGTTCAAATAAATATATTATAAAATAATTCCAGAGCATCTTCTTGCCAGGAAAAGTCCCACTGCTCTTTGTTTAAAAAAACAACAACAAAAAAAAGATGAGGAAGTAGGATTGGTAGGATGAGCAGTGATTAAATAGCTGTGAGGCCGTGTGGGCACCAGAGTGATACCATCTCTGAAAGACTGAGAACCATGGCTGAAATGGGGGAAGGAAGACCGACACCTCGCCATGTATCTCAATGCTAGTTTAATGCGCTATCCGTGTGCTAAGTAAAGTCGCTTCTAATTCTATTTGCTGACGGACTCTAGACCCAAGAATGCTGCTGCAGGGACTCCATACATCAGAGCACACATTGTTCTGGCCTATCCGCTGAAGACCTGGCAGGTTTGAGAAAAGAGCCCTCGTTGGATGGAGACACAGGGGGAACAGAGACTCTCCCAGTTCCTTTTAACTCTCATGCCCATAAGACTTCCGGCATCATCTCAGCTCCATGTTTTTTTAGAGCAAATCTGGTAATTTAATCTTTTTTTCCTACAACTATGAAACTCACATCCGAGAGAATGTATCTTGTTAACTGCGGAAAGTATAGGGTATGTCTAAATTAGTGGTATTTTCACATACCTACAAGCAGCAACATAAAAACATATTGACTCCTGAATTAGAAATCAGATGCAAATACTCTTCTGTTTTTTTCAACTTCTGTTTTAAGTTCAGGGGATACATGTGCAGGTTTGTTACATGGGTGTATTGTGTGATGCTGAGGTTTGGGGTACATTGATCCCATCATCCAGGAAGTGAGCACGGCACCCAATAGCCAGTTTTTCCTCCCTACCTCCCCATTCGACTATTCCCCAGTATCTACTGTTCCCATCTTTATGTTCACGGGCACCCGGTGATTAGCTCCCGCTTATAAATGAGAACATTAGATAACTGGTTTTTCATTCGTGCTTAAGGTGCTTTCATTCAATGGCTTAAGGTAATGACCTCCAGCTGCATCCATGTCGCTGCAAGGACATGATTCCGTTCTCTGTTATGGCTGCATAATATTCCATTGTGGATATGGACCACATTTTCTTTATCCAGGTCCGCCGTGGCTGGGCACCCAGGTTGATTCTGTCTCTTTGCTATTGTGAGTAGTGTCGCAGTGAATGTATGAGTTCATGCATTTTTCTGACAGACTCGTTTATTTTCCTTTGGGTATATACTCAGCAGTGGGGTTGCTGGACCAAGTGGTAGTTCCTTTTTAAGTTCCTTAAGTTCTTTGAGAAATCTTCAAACTTCTTTCCACAGTGCTTGACAAATTAATTGACATTTCCACCAACAATGAATAAGCATTCTCTTTGCTCCACAGCTTCACCAGTGTCTATTATTCTTTTGCTTGTCTTTTCTTTTGTTTGTTTTGTTTTGTGGATTTTTTTTTTTTTTTTTTTAAGACAGAATCTCACTCTGTCACCCAGGCTGGAGTGCAGGGGTGCAATCTTGGCTCACTGCAACCTCCACCTCCCAGGTTCTACTGACTCTTGTGCCTCAGTCTCCCAAGTAGCTGGGATTACAGGCATATGCCACCATGCCCAACTAATTTTTGTATTTTTAGTAGAGACAGGGTTTCACTGTGTTGGCCAGGGTGATCTTGAACTCCTGACCTCAAATGATCCACCCACCTTGGCCTCCCAAAGTGCTGGGATTACAGGCATGCACCACCGTGCACGGCTAATTTTTATATTTTTAGTGGAGACGGGGTTTCACCGTGTTGGCCATGCTGGTCTCCAACACCTGACCTCAAGTGATCCACCTGCCTTGGCTCCCAAAGTGCTGGGATTATAGGCATGCACCACCACGCCTGGTGAATTTTTGTAGTTTTAGTAGACATGGGGTTTCATCACATTGGCCTGGCTAGTTTCAAACTCCTGACCTCAGGTGATCTGCCCACCTTTTTAAGTTCCTCCCAAAGTGCTGGGATTACAGGCGTGAGCCACCGTGCCTGGCCTATTTTGTTACTTATTAATAATAGCCTTCTAACTAATTTGAGCTACTATTCCACTGTGGTCTGGATTTGCATTTCCCTAATGCCTCCAATTAAGGTCTAATATCTAGAATCTATAAGGAATTTAAACAAATCAGCCAGCAAAAAACAAATAAGCAGGCAGAAGATATGAACAGACACTTCTCAAAAGATGAAATCCATGCAGCCAACACATATAAAAAATGCAAATACTCTTAATAACAATATTGTGTCACAAAATAAAGAAATATCCTATTTATCAAGAACCTCGTGGGACTGCATTGTTAAAATTTGTGGCATTTCAGATTAGGAACTTAATTAATCATGTTTCCAGTGAATTCATCCAATGAAGCTTGTAGGTGACGCTCCAATATTACAGTCAAGACTTACTGATGGCTTGGTTCCCTGGCTTACTGGAGGAGTAATTCTCAGATTCGATGTGCACACAAATTACTGATCTGTCTAAAATGCAGACCCTGATTGAGCAGGTCTGGGGTGGGCCTAGGATCCTACATTCCTAGCAAGTGCCCAGGGCATGCAGTCCCTGCTGGTCCTAAAACCACACTTGGAATAGCAAAGCACTGTGTGGCTTGAGTGTTCTTTTCTTTATTGTAACATCACTCTTGAGATGTTTTAGTACCTGGCATCCAATCACCCCCAGTTCGCTGTAGAAAAACTGTCCTATGTGGAGAAATAGGAACACTTTTACACCGTTGGTGGGAGTATAAGTTAGTTGCAGCATTGTGGAAGACAGTGTGGTGATTCCTCAAGGATCTAGAACCAGAGATACCATTTGATCCAGTGATTGCATTATGGGGTATATATCCAAAGGATTATAAATCATGCTATTATAAAGACACATGCACATGTATGTTTATTGCAGCCCTGTTCACAATAGCAAAGACTTGGAACCAACCTAAATGCCCATAAATGATAGACTGGATAAAAAAAATGTGGCACATATATACCATGGAATACTACGCAGCCATAAAAAGGATGAGTTCATGTCCTTTGCAGGAACATGGATACAGCTGGAAGCCATCATCCTCAGCAAACTAACACAGAAACAGAGCACCGAACACTGCATGTTCTCACTCATAAGTAGGAGTTGAACAATGAGAACACATGGACACAGGGAGGGGAACATCATACACCAGGCCCTGTTGCGGGGTCGGGGGCAAGGGGAGGGAGAGCATTAGGACAAATACCTAATGCATGCGGGGCTTAAAACCTAGATGATGGGTTGATGGGTGCAGCAAACCACCACGATACATGTATACCTATGTAACAAACCTGCACGTTCTGCACATGTGTCCCAGAACTTAAAGTAAAATTTAAAAATAAATCAAAAAGAAAAAAGAAAACCTGTTCTGGGGTCTCTTCTTCTAGAGAAGAGGTCTAAGATTTCGAGTCAGAACACCACAGGACAGGGTTGTGTTCCTGATTTTAGCTTTGGTATTACGAAGCCGAAACTAATGATCTTGAAAATCCATGGAGGGGCTGCCAGTCTTCCAGCAGCAGGTTGTCTGGGCGTGTTATTTTTTTTCCTAACAAATCCCCATCAGTCAGTCCCAGCAAAACACGGCCTGACTTTTTTCTTCAAGTGAGTTTCACAAACATTACTTAAAACCTATTGCTTGGGGGAAAATGCACTCCCAAAATAGATTTGTATGTATGTCTCTGGCGTTATAAAACACAAACGTTATCATATTACTCTGCTCCTAACAATAACGCCTTTGAGGCAGCTGTCACAGGGAGCAACCACAGGTGACAAGAACATTCCTGCCCATCAGAAAGCAAGACACACAGATGCCATTGCAAGATACTCAACAACAACCATCTTTTCACAATACAAGTTAAACCTTGTCGTGACTGTAATTATCTGTGATGAATTCCAAAGGGATGCCAATATTTTGACATGTACCAAATTGGAGGATGAGCACTCATTAGAAAGCACCTCAGCCTTTTGTTAATGGAACACTTTAGAACCCAGTTGCACAGAGAAACAAAAAAGTGCCTAATTGTTCTGACTTAACTTGAACTGCCAGCTGCCTGATACACCCATTCTCCTGACACGCTCTCTCACACACACAAAGGATATGGAATTCTGACTGTAAGGATGTAATGCACTCCCAGAGATCCAAGGGAAGCCCTTGGAATATGCAATTGCATTTCATTCTCCCAAATGACGGAGATTTGTCTAGACGTGATTCAAATGGCATTTGTGTACGGTACATTGCCACACGTTGTTTTCAGGGGAAATATGTGATAAGATTACATTACACACTAATGCCATCCTGTTTAACGATGCAGTCATCTCCCAAATAAATTGTCTAAATACTTTAATTTTCCAGAAGTCATCTTTGACTCTTGAGTCTGAGAATTTAAACTCAATTGGTACCCTGCGTTCTACAGGGTTTCTATGGTAACCAGACCAGACTTGTGGGAGCTGGGCTTCTGGTCTCGATACAGCTTTGTAGCTTTGCTTAGAGGAACCTGCTCTTGACAACACTTACCTTTTTGGCAGAGACACAGATGATAAATTATTGCTAGAAGAAAAATGAGAAAAGAACAAAGGGAGAAGCAGGACAACCTTATCTGCATACAGGACACTGGAACCGATGAAGGAATCAAGACTTGACTAATTGAGACTCTGAAAAGCCAGAGCTTACAGATTCCTAGGAGATCCTTTCATTCTCGGCCTACGGCTTTTCCCGAGTGGCTCGTTTGATTGTCCCATTCTGTTCTGGCTGCCACTGTCACTCACTCATCAGATGGAACCCCTCAGGTTCATGTCACTGCCTTTCCTTTCGGACGCCTTGGTAACATTGCTATCCATTATTAAGTGGCAATAGCTGAAGCCCTGTTCCCACATTTTTACTAACAAGAAGCTAGGTTCTACATACAGTGTGAAAAATTAGACCCAGCCTCTGCTCTGAGGAAGCTCATGCACCTGCGACCAAATAATGAGACACAAGAGACGAGGATACAAGTGAGCTGGAGCGGAGGAGGCGGAAACAAAGCAGACCCTAGAACAGTGGTAACTGGGGGGTTTTGCTAAGTAAGAAGGTCTCCAGGCTCCTCTTTCCTTTTTGTGGGTCATCCTATCCTGATACTCTTTCTCCCAGTTCTGTCTCTCTCTACCATGGCCTCCGTGAACATACCTCACATCTAACAAATACATTCACTCTTTCATTCATCCAAGACTTATCGAGTGTCTACTATATACCAAGCACCATTCTAAGCCAGTGTTGAGACAGGGCTAGCCAAAGTCCTGCCCTCATGTACCTAGGAATCTAACAGGGGAGATGGAAGGAAGAAGGAAGGGAAGGGGAAAAGGAAGGGAAAGAGGAAGAGAGGAAGGGAGGGAGAAAATGTATCAGAAAAAGTACTGTGCAAAAAATACCATAAGGTAATGGGATAGAAAGGACCAACTTAGACTGGGTGGCCTGGAGGTTTTCCCAAAAAATCACTACACAGACTGAGATCCAAGTAAAATGAAAGAACCAGTTACACAGAGATCAGAATGCAGAATAAAAACAAGAGGGAAGAAATTTTTTTTAAAAAAGACAAAGAGAAAACCCTCAACAGGGACCAGATGAGCCTGTTAAAAGGATAAAAGAAGGCCAGTGTGGCTGGAGTATAGCTGGAGTATAATGAGGAAGAGAAGGGATGAAGTGGCACCAGCCCAGAGACTTAGGAAGGGGCTTGATTGTGGGGCTTGTTAGGACCTCGGTTTGATCCCAAGGTGGGATCAGAAGCAGCTGGAGGACTTTCTGCCAGGGAGTGGTAACCATCTTAAAGGCCATCCTGGTGCTGGGTAAAAAACAGACTGGGGCTGGGATGTCCAAGAGTGAGAGGAGGTAGAGCTCTGTTTGGAGACACTTGCTTACCCAGGTGAGATGTGATGATTCTTTTAATTTGAGTGGTGATAGCAGAGACAGAGGGAGTAGAGGGATCTGTGGCACATTTAGGTCAATCTTAATGTTGGCCAATGGATTACATGTGGGAGGTTGGCTGTTAAGAACTCTAAAAAGTTGAGAAGGGAGATAACAGATGTTGGTCTCGTTGGCAGAGTGGTCCTGTTTAATGCTGGTAAATGGGATGAGGTCACTGGTGAGAGGGGACAGAGAGAGGAGAGGAGAGAAAGGCAAGGGAGGGGAGGGAAAAAAGAGGAAGAGGAGAAAATGGAGAGGAGAGGAAGGGAAGGATAGGAGAGGGGAGGGGAGAGGAGATCAGAGAAAGGGAAAGTAAAAGAGAGGGAAGAGAAAGTGAAGAGGAGGGGGGAGTGGAGGTGAGAAAAGAAAGGGAAGACAGGGGAAGGGCAAAACAGGAGAAGAGAAGAGGAGAGAAGAGAAAGGAATGGGAGAGGAGGGAAGAGGAGAAAGGAAAGGAGAGGGATAGAAGGAAAGAACCAAGTCCTGATACACAGGTACCCAGCCCCTGGCAAGCTGTGCAGAGGAGGAGGAGCGAGCCAAGGAGGCTGAGAGGGGAGCCCCAGTATGGCCGCAGGACATCCATTAGCTAAGCCAAGAACATATTTCAAGGAGGCAGGAGACATCTCTGCCTAATGCTGCTTCTTGGTCAGTAAAAATAGGAGTACTGAAATGACCATCCAATATGGCAGCACAAAGGCCATCAGTGGCCTTCACAATAGGAGTCTCCATAGAGGTGCCAAGACAAAAATCTCTCAGAGCAGATTGAAAAGAGAGTTCATTCAGTCACTCAGTGCACCTATTTATTGGGCACCTACTACATGCCAAGCCTGGCAGTAAATGTCACAGACAAAGATCCCCCACATTGCAGTGCTTATGTTCTCCTCGGGAAGAGATCATGAATGAGATGAATGAGTAAAATGCATGTCCTGTGAGGGATGTGTGCTACAAAGTAGAAGAGAAACCTTGTAAGAGGGACAGCTGTGCCTGGGAGGGGAGGAGATAGAAATTTGGGTTAGGCTGGTTTGAGAAGACCTGGCTGAGAACATGGCATGTGAAGGAGAAGAGAGACTGAGCATGTGGATTTCTGGGGAAAGAGCGCTACAAGCAGAAAGTGTAGCAACTGCAAAAGCCCTGAGGTGGGAGAGTGTTGAGGAGCTCCCAGCAGGCCAGGACAGCTGGAGTTGAAGACGAGGGGAGAAGAGGAGAGTGGCATCGCAGAAGCCATGGGGAGCCCAAAAGGCAAGACCCTCCGTGCACAGCCGTGAGGGCCAGGAGGGACACCGGGGCTTACTCCCAGGGCAGTGAAGAGTGTGTGCATGAGGAAGTGCAGGCAGCTCTTTCAGAGGGCGTGGTAGATTACTGACTATGCATATAGTTCTATGTGCCATATTCGGACCGAAATCACATTTCTCCAGGAGATCCGCCCCACTTTGTGTCCATTTTCAAGAGCCACCTTGGCTCCCCTGTCTGCCACAACACTGGACATTTGTTCTTTTAGCTTCCTGGCATTCAAACCACTTTTTTTTTTATTGACTCAGGCTGCCCCACCCTAAGTCTACATGGTTCTGATGGGACTAACTCCACTTCCCAGCTCCAGGGTGTCACATGACCCCGGCTGGTCCATGGGAGCCTGACATCCCTTTGGCCATAATGATTGTCCCATGAATGAGTGTGTGACCCAGCCTGACAACTCAGAGGTCATTCCTGGATTTTGTAGGAAACATTATGAAAGAAAAGTTTTGTTTTGGTGGATTTTTTTTCCATAAGTTATTGGGGTACAGGTGGTACTTGGTTACATGAGTTAAGTTCTTTAGTGGTGATTTGTGAGATTTTAGTGCACTCATCAACCAAGTAGTATACACTGCACCATATCTGTAGTCTTTTGTCCCTCCCCTCTCACTCTTACCCCTAGGTTCCCGAAGTCAATTGTATCATTCTTATGTCTTTGTGTCCTCATAGCTTAGCTCCCACATATCAGTGAGAACATATGACGTTTAGTTTTTCATTCCTGTGTTACTTCACTTAGAGTAACAGTCTCCAATCTCATCCAGCTCCCTGCAAATGCCGTTAATTCATTCCTTTCTATGGCTGAGTAGTATTCCATCATATATATGCCACAGTTTCTTTATCCACTTGTTGATTGATGGGCATTTGGGTTGGTTCCACAATTTTGCAATTGTGGATTGTGCTGCTATAAACATACGTGTACAAGTATCATTTTCAAATAATGACTTCTTTTCCTCTAGGTAGATATTCAGTAGTGGAATTGCTGGATCAAGTGGTAGTTCTGCTTTTAGTTCTTTAAGGAATCTCCACAGTGTTTCCATAGTGGCTGCACTAGTTTACATTCCCACCAGCAGTGTAGAAGTGTTCCCTGATCACCGCATCCACGCCAACATCTACTGGTTTTTGAGGAGGATTTTTTTGAGACAGGATTTCGCTCTGTCACCCAGGCTGGAGTGCAGTGACACAAAATCTGCTCACTGCAAACTCCACCTCCCAGGGTCCAGTGATCCTCCCACCTCAGCCTCCCAAGTGGCTGGTACTACAGACACATGTTACCATGCCCAGCTAATTTTTATATTTTTTATAGAGCCTGGGTTTTGCCATGTTGCCCAGGCTGGTCTTGAACTCCTGGCCTCAAGCGATCCACCTGCCTTGGCCTTCCAAAGTGCTGGGATTAGAGGCACGAGCCATCTCGCCCTACCAGAAAAGTTCTTAAGGATGATGTCCACCTGGAGTATGGGGCTGCCTGCAGGTGATGGCCAGTGCTGAAGAAAGCACTCAGTCAAGAGACAGAGTGCAGAGCCCAGTGGCCTTACCTTGGCCATGGATGTCAACATCCCTGAAGCTGCATCTTCTCCCTATCTTCAGTTACAGGAACCAAGTCCCTTTTTTCTCTTGCTTCATCTATTTTTGATTGATTTTCTGTCACTTGCAGCTCACACAGTACTGAATATACTTCCTGTCTCACATTTAGGCACTTCCTTTCCGTTCTGAAGAACCCTGCCTGCAGGTGTCTTTCTGCTTGCTACTCACCTCCTGCTTTCTTTTCCTCTACTTTGGGATATGTATTTTCCTCCTTTGGAAGCACAAGTGCCTCAGTAGCCACACATCCCCAAAATGCCTTCCTCTGCTCATGGCAGTCTGCTCTTCCTCCCTTCTCCCTTCCTGCCTCCCTATCTATATGCCCGTCCTTCAATATGCGGTTTAGATCTTCTCTTCATCTTTAAGGTCCTCCTGATCACTGTGGCCTCCTCAGATCTTTGTCTCCCCCTAACTTCCCTCCATAGATGGTCAAGAGCACAGAAGTTGGAGCTGGCTTGCCTGGGATTAAATCTCAGCTCCACCACTTACCATTCAGGTGATCTTGGGCAAACTCCTTGCCTTCTTTGCATTTCAGTATTACTTTCTGCAAAATAGAAATAAGGTAGTATCTGGTGAAGTAAGCTAGGCACTTAGAACATTGTCAACCTTAGTGTCCAAATTCTTTCTGAATCCTACCAGAAAAGAAAACAAAGATACCCAAGTTAGGTCATTAGAACAGAGTATAGTAAAGGAATATCAGGACACAACAAAGCAGAATGTTGTGCAGCAGGATTGGGAACAGCAAGGAGACGTCCCACCCTGAGGTCTGAAGAAGCAAAGACAAAGGATGTCCTGACCCAGAGAGATTGCTCTGTGACGTGCACAACTAGAGGGGAGCTCTGGCCTTTAGACAAAAGACACAGCCAGCCCGCAGTAACCCTGCAGAGAGTAAGTGCTCGGGGAAATGGAGAATATGTTCTCAGATGCGATTTTCTTGTTCCTGTCTGCTCTGTTGGAGCTCCCCATTGGCCAACCCCAACCAGAAGCCAGAGACCAAGGGTGCCATTGATGGTTCATGCTGTCAGCCTCCTGGTCATTGAGCAGGGTAGGGGAGGGTAGGAGTGTTCTGGAGAAGATATCTAGAACTGAAGTGTGAGTTGTTGTTATCCTTTGTCCCATATTCTGAGTGCCTCATGCATAGACTTTCTGACCACACCACTTTCCTTTGGATAGATTGCGAGCCCCTGAAAGGAGCAATAAAGACCCAGTGTCTGAGTTACAAACTGGAGACTCTAGGGTCACAGCATTTGAATGCATCTTACTTGGGCCATGTTGCCTTGTTTTAAAAGTTGGAATTACTCATCAGTATTCAAAACATAAGAGATTATGCATAAAAATACAGATTTGTGGTGTTTCCTGTGAGACCACTCAGACATCTGTGAGCCCACCTTCTTCCTTGACAACATCTGCTGTTGCTTCAGACATGGCACGTGCTCTCCAGAGTCCCACAGCTCTTACCTGGCTGCCTGTCCTCATCCACGCTCCCCTCACAGCCCCATAGAAACTTGAGTTTGGGACATCTGTGTATTCCTTGAAAATGCTTAAAACTCAGTAGGTACCTAGCAAGCTAATGATATACCTATACGGGTTATAATGTTACTACTAAAGACTAAATCAGCTGATGTTTTTGGCAGGAAAGAATAATTAGCAAATTCATTTGTTATGCTTTTCTGTGCGCCAATATTTTCAAAGATAATTGCTTATTCAATGACGGTCCTTTGCCTTGATCGAGGGTATTACCATAAGAAATTAGCTGATGTATATTATGCTTTATCGGTGCATCCTTTTAACAGATAGAACATGGGAAGCCATCACAGGCAGGGGCATCCAAGGGCAGGCTCTGGATGCAAACTTTCAGCCAGGGGTTTCCAGAAAAAAGACCCATCCCTCTGCAGGTGCCCCCAAGCCCATTCTCTCCCAAGGATGCCTCCACTTGGCATTTCTCCCTCTCTCCTGAATCATCAATTTCTCCCTGTTTATTATCAAGAAAATATGTTTTAGTATCCTGTTATGGACTGAAAATGGGTCTCCCCTCCAAATACATTATGTTAAAGTACTACCCTTCAGGACTTCAGAATATGACTGTATTTGGACATGGGGACTTTAATGAGGTAATTAAACTTAAATGAGGTCATACTGGCATGCCGCAATCCAGTATGCTTGGTGTCTTTGTAAGAAGAGATTAGGATGCAGACACACACAGAGGGAAGGCTTTGCAAAGACACGGGGACAAGACCATCTACAAGCCAAGGAGAGAGGCCTCACAGGAAAGAAACACTGATGGCACCTTGATCTTGAAGTTCCAGCCTCCAGAATTGGAG
The DNA here is from genome assembly GCF_007565055.1 of Rhinopithecus roxellana. NCBI lineage: Eukaryota > Metazoa > Chordata > Mammalia > Primates > Cercopithecidae > Rhinopithecus > Rhinopithecus roxellana. The sequence continues at coordinate 106,025,742 of NC_044558.1, forward strand.
AAAATAAATTTCTGTTGTTCAAATCACCCAGTCTGTATTAGTCCATTTTCATACTGCTGTAAAGAAATACCCAAGACTGAATAATTTATAAAGGAAAAATAAATTAGTGGACTAACAGTTCACAACAAATTAGTGACAGTAACTAACAGTTCACAATAAATTAGTGGACTCACAGTTCCACATGGCTGGGGAGGCCTCACAATCATGGAGGACGAATGAGGAGCAAAGGCATGTCTTACATGGTGGCAGGCAAGAGAGCGTGTGCAGGGAAATGAATTGCCCTTTATACCATCAGATCTCATGAGACTTACTATCACAAGAAGAGCACAGGGAAACCCACCCCCATGATTCAATTACTTCCCACCAGGTCCCTCCCATGACACATGAGGATTATGGGAGCTACAATTCAAGATGAGATTTGGGTGGGGATGCAGCCAAATCGCATCACAATCGATGGTATTTGTTATGGTAGCCCTAGCAAACTAATAAACAGCCCTTTAAAAAAAAAAAATCTCCCTTAGAACCCTTTTACACTACTGGTGGGAATGTAAGTTAGTACAACCACTGTGGAAAACAGTGGGAGATTCCTTAAAGAACTAAAAGTAGACCTACCATTTGATCCAGCAATCCCACCCTTGGGTATCCACCAAAAGGAAAAGAAGGCATTATAAGAAAAAGATGCATGCACATGCATGTTTATAATAGCACATTTTGCAATTGCAAAGATATGGAACTAACCTCAGTGCCCATCAACCAAGTGGATAAAGAAAATGTGGTGTATATACACCATGGAATACTATTCAGCCATAAAAATGAATGACACAGTGTCTTTTCCAGCAACTTGGATGCAGCTGGAGGCCATTATTCTAAGTGAAATCGCTCAGAAATGGAAAACCAAATATCATATGTTCTCTCTTTGTAAGTGGGAGTCAAGCTGTGAGGATGCAAAAGCTAAGAATGATATAATGAACTTTGGGAAAGGTTGAGAGTGGGGTGAGAGACAAAGACTATATATTGGGTATGGTGTACACTTCTCCAGTGAAAGTGCACTAAAATATCAGAAATCACCACTAAAGAACTTATCCATGTAACCAAAAACCACCTGTACCCTAAAAAACTGTTGAAATTTAAAAAATAAAAATTAAATCTCCTTAGATCCCTCCTTCTTTGAGCTACAGCCATTTTCCTGTGAACATTTTAAAACAAGCTTCTAGTCACTGTTCAGCTTTCATGTTCTTCTCTGTGCAGTCTGGGCTAGTTGTCACCCCAGCCACTTGACTGAAGTCACCCTTCTCATGGCTACCAATGCTGTCCAGGGTACTGAAGGAAGGGGTTGCTCCTCTTCGCTCATTTCACCCCACCTCTCAGGGGCATATAATCCAGTGGTTCCTCCCTTGTCTGTCAGACATATGATGTTCTCTCAGTTTCTGAATCACCCTAATCTCTTGCTGTTTCCTCTCCTGCCTCAAGGACTGCTTCCTGGTCTCCTTGGCTAACTCTTCTCCACCCTCCAAATTTAGAGTGTCCTAGGTCTCTGTGGTAGACTCTCTCCTCTTTCATTTCTAAGCTTTAACTCCCAAATGTTATCTCCAGCACAAACTTTCCCATGACTTTCAGACTCATTGCAGACTCAACTGCCTATCTGATAGTTCCTTGAGGATGTCTAATGGTCTAATACGTCTCAAACTTAACATAGCCAAATGAAAACACTTGGTTCCAGTTCTTCCCAATTTGGCCCTTTCCCTCGTCTTTCCCATCTCAGTAAATTGCACCAACCTCAGCCCCATTGCTCAAGTCAAATTACAAGAAGTCCACTTGAACTCTTCTCTGATCCCTCACACCCAAATGTCACATTAGCTTTGCTCCTAAATAATGTGACTTTTCAAGTCACATTAGCTTTTCTCCTAAAATGGTTCCCAAATCTATCTACTTCCCCACCCCCTATCTTCACAACTGCCAAATTAGTCCGTATGACCTCCATTTTACACCTAGGCCATTGCAAGAGCCTCCTACCTGGCTCCCAGCTCCATCCCTGACTCTAATTACCATCTGTTCTCCTTAAATATGTAAAACTTATTATGCACTTTCATGCTTAAACCTGCCACTAAGATTAAAAACACACTCCCAGCACTACAGGGAAGAGACGGTCTGGATCCTGCCTTCCTTTCCAACCTCATCTGCACTTCACTATGCTCTAACCCTGATCATTTTTTTTCCCTAACATACCAAGTTTATTTATACTTTAGGGCTTTTGCAGTAACCAGTGGGTTCCTCCCTTGCCTGGAACAAGTTCTCCCAGGTTTGCATATGCCTGGTTCTTCTTTAGGCAACAGCTCAGATGTCACCCAGGCAAGGATGCTGACCATTACCAGATGAGCTTCCAACAGTCACTGTATGGATACTGCTGATGCTCAGCCTAGATCCTCCTGCAGTGAGTGTTGGCTGTTAAGGGCACACAGCTGCCCACTTTCTCTGGAAAATGACCCGCAATGTTCAGGAGCCACCTAACCATGAAGGAAATGGCCTTACTGAGGGCGGCTGAAAGATGATAACTAGATAAGAGGGCCTGGGGTGTCTACAACCCTGCTGTGTGGTTAAAGTTCCAGAAGCCCTAATGCTCAGCCACGGCTAGACTCTACCCGAGACACATCCTGGCTTACCTCATTATCTCACCTCCTTATAATTGTTCCCTCAATGACTCATGCACACCCAAATCCCCACCTCAGACCAGGCTTATAGGAAACTGGACTAAAGGCACACATCACCCAACTTTTCTTTTTATTTATTTTGCAACATGTATTATTATTTGAATTCATTTAGTAGATTTATTTGCTTGCTTATTTTCAGTCCTCTTATCTCACTATAAGTTCTTAAAGGTAGATGATCCACGTCCAGGGTCCTTCAGGCCTAGCACCGTGCTCGGTACACAGTGAGTGTCCAGTGATATTACAGGAGAAAACGGAAGAATGAACAGAAGAATGCATGCAAAGCAAGCCACACATATTACGTGAATGACTAGCAAAATGCCTGTCTTTTGGCACAAAGGGAAAAAGTGAACACATGGCCTGCGTCGTTACCCTTCCCTTCACAGATGTCAATTTGAATTAATTTAGGACAGTCACATAACTTCACCACTCAAAAGATATTTCTCCCAATGGGTATTCATAAGCCAATGTATATTATGAGTGATTTATTTCTCAGTTTGAGGATAAACAACTTTTAGGCATAGACTGGAACATTTCTATTTTTGCAGAAAAGATCAAAAATAGTGTCATTCCACAAATATGTGTGCTTGATGCTCCAATTACTATCGATAATGATTATAATAATAATTATCTTTGCTAGCATGTTCTGTGCCTTACATATTTATATATGTGCATGGATTATCTTCTTTAATCCTTGAAACAACCCTGTAAATGAAGTGGGAACTAGCCCATTTACAAATGAGGGTAATGAAGTTCAGGGCATTTAAATGACTTGCTCAAGATCAGCCAGCCGGAAAGGATTAGAGTCATAATTCCAGCACATGCATCTAGCTTTATGAGCAAACGGGTCCTGTTTAGACGGAAGGTGGTGGGATTGTGCATCCTCTTTTAATTGTTGCATCAGTTTAGTTGCAAGAGAGAGATAACCTAACCCAAAATGGCTTGAGCAAGAAAGGCTTCTGTGATTCTACATCTCATGTAAATTAACATGCAGTGGTACTGTCCAGGGAGCCTCTGACATCAGGTGTTGCTGGACCCAGGAGCTCAAGCAGTCACTAGGCACTAGGGTCTGCTTTTCTCCATTTTTTTTTTTTTTTTTTTTTTTGAGACGGAGTCTCGCTCTGTCGCCCAGGCTGGAGTGCAGTGGCCGGATCTCAGCTCACTGCAAGCTCCGCCTCCCGGGTTCACGCCATTCTCCTGCCTCAGCCTCCCAAGTAGCTGGGACTACAGGCGCCTGCCACCTCGCCCAGCTAGTTTTTTGTATTTTTTAGTAGAGAAGGGGTTTCACCGTGTTAGCCAGGATGGTCTCGATCTCCTGACCTCGTGATCCACCCGTCTCGGCCTCCCAAAATGCTGGGATTACAGGCTTGAGCCACCGTGCCCGGCCTGCTTTTCTCCATTTCTCAGTTATCTCCATGCCCAGACAGCATCTCCACACGTGGTATTGGGATGCCTGCTGTAGGACAAGCTCACACCCTCCTAGACTCACTGCAGGGGCATTTCCCAGAAGCCCTAGTGAAATTCTTGTGTTTCCCTATGTCTGTGGGGGTGGCATATCCACCCCCAGATCCCCGCTGCATCCAGAAGAATGCAGAGCCCCGACTGGCCAGGCCTGAGTCACACACTCACACTTGGACTAGACTAAGAAGGGAAGGGGCATAATTCCTCAGGTGAAAATCCAGGTGCCCTGAGCAGGAGAAAGGCAAATCATTGTCAAAACCAGGGGATGGGCTGGGCGCGGTGGCTCACGCCTGTAATCCCAGCACTTTGGGAGGCCGAGGTGGGCGGATCACGAGGTCAGGAGATCGAGACCATCCTGGATAACACGGTGAAACCCCGTCTCTACTAAAAATACAAAAACTAGCCGGGCGAGGTGGCAGGCGCCTGTAGTCCCAGCTACTCGGGAGGCTGAGCAGGAGAATGGCGGGAACCCGGGAGGCAGAGCTTACTGTGAGCTGAGATCTGGCCACTGCACTCCAGCCTGGGCGACAGAGCGAGACTCCATCTCAAAAAAAAAAAAAAAAAAAAAAAAAAAACCAGGAGATGCCCATAAGAATGCATCCTACCTCCATGGTCAGTTGACTCATCTGCCATTGGCCAGCTCAGTTTACCTTGACTTCATTTCTCTGGGAAACACCCTTCTTCTCAGACACCCATGGTATGTTGTGTGTGGACTAATATACCTCACTTGGATAGGCCAGGGGAATTCTGATGCCACATGCCCCACCATAGCTCTCTGACCAGATGCTAAAATATCAGAGTGAGTTCCAGAAGAATCTGCTCAACAAATTGCTTTTTCATGGTACCTGGGATCTCAGTAAGGCTCAAAGCTAAAATTCCTGTTGAGAATTAAACAATAAAAATAGGCGGGGCACGGCGGCTCACGCCTGCAATCCCAGCACTTTGGGAAGTCAAGGCGGGTGAATCACCTGAGGTCAGGATCCTGTCTGAGACCAGCCTAGCCAACATAGTGAAACTCTGTCTCTATTAAAAACACAAAAATTAGCTAGGCGTGATGGCTCATGCCTGTAATCCCAGCACTTTGGGAGGCCGAGGCAAGAGGATCACCTGAGGTCAGGAGTTCAAGACCAGCCTAGCCAACATCACGAAACCCCATCTCTACGAAAAATACAAAAATTACCCGGGTGTGGTGCCGTGAGCCTGTAATCCCAGCTACACGGGAGACTGAGGCAGGAGAATCACTTGAACACTGGGAGGCAGAGGTTGCATTGAGCTAAGATCCTGCCACTACACTCCAGCAGGGGCAACAGAGCGAGACTCTGTCTCTAAATAAATAAATAAATAAATAAAAGGATTTTACTCTGGATACCCAGAATCAGCTACAGCTACGTCACACAGCAACCTTACCTAGACAACACAACTGTCACCCAGGTGCCCACCATCTCATTCCCCCACTGCGTGTCCTCTGCTCCCTTCTTGTCTGTGCATCCTTTAGGAGGGCAAGACAGATGGTGAGCAAACTAACAAATGGACATGATGATTGCAGATAGTATAATCGTATGTACTAAGAGGCAGGAGAATCGCTTGAACCCCAGAGGCGGAGGTTGCAGTGAGCTGAGATTGCACCACTGCACTCCAGTCTGAGACAGAGTGAGACTCTGTCTCAATCAATCCGTCAATCAATAGTACAAGTCAAGCCCCTGACATGTTTTGTTTGAAACCCACACCCATCCCTCTCCTTATGGAATAGCACTTCTTCCTTTCCTTCACCAGCCATGTGGCTTGGTGGTATTAACTCTCTCCCCCCTGCAGAGGTGGTCCTGCACTGATCAAAGCCACTCCACCCTCCCCAAGGGCATAGCAACTGATTCCTGAATAGTGTTTATCTCAGTCATAGTCAGTGAGAGATAAGGAGATATCTCCTGATGCTTCTGTAAAAGAGAACCCTCTTCCTCTATTTTTTCCCCCTCTCTCTCCAAGTGTGTTGTTTGAAAATGTAGAATCTGGAAATGCTGCGGCTGTTTTACTATCAAGAGTGCTGAGGGCTGAATCTGTAGAGCAGAGATGGGATGGGTTTAGGGGGTGGAGTGAGGGACAGGTGGAGGTTGAGGACACATAAAGTCATAAGATTGCCAGATATAAACACAGATAAACAAAAAATATTTTATGCACCATGCAAAATGTCCCATGTAATTTTAGAACATAATTGCATTAAAATTATTTATTCATCTGAAATTCAATTGGGCAGCTTATATTTTTATTTGCTGAATTTGCAACTCTATAAAGCTGACACTGTAGAAAGCATAGTTATGAGAGGAAGAGAAATCAGATTCCTACTGGGGCACCAGCTTCAGCCACTGGGTCAAACCTTGCCTGAACACATCAGTAAAAGGAAATAATAAACTCTCTTGTTGGTTTAAGCTTGAGCTGGATGTCTGGGTCTTGCCCCAAAAAGAGTAGGACTTGGTCAAGTTATTTAATCCCTCTAAGGTTGTATTAGTCCATTCTCACACTGCTATAAAGAAATGGCTGAGGCTGCATAATTTATAAAGAAAAAAGATTTAATTGGCTCACAGTTCTGTAGGCTTTACAGGAAGCATAGTGGCTTCTGTTTCTGGGGAGACCCCAGGAAACTTACAATCATGCAATCACGGTGGAAGGTGAAGGGGGACTAGACACATCTCACATGGCTGGAGCAGGAGGGAGAGAGAGCGGGGGAGGCGCCACACACTTTTAAACAACCAGATTTTGTGAGAACTCTGTCATGAGAACAGCACCAAAGGGATGGTGCTAAACTGTTTGTGAAGGATCCACCCCCACGATCCAATCACCTCCCACCAGACTCTATCTCCAACTCTGGGGATTACAATTAAACATGAGATTTGGTTGGGGACACAGATCCAAGTCATACCACCTAACCACTGCATATGGACAGCCTAGGGTGAGAGATGAAAATTCAAGACCAGGAAGACTGGAATGCAACCTGGCTAACATCTGCAAAGAAATATCATATAAATCAGAAGAGGACGAGGCTATGGGGGGAAATGAGAAAGGAGAAACAAAGAAGCATGCCTTGGCAGTGCCTGTGCTGGATGTGGGCAGAAGAGCCCAGTCTCCATGACAGATGGGACCCTCTTAGGAGAAGCAAATCCCCTAACATTCACTGAGTCCTAGCATGTCCCAAAGCACTGTGTTAAGCTCTTTACAGACATAATCTCATTTAATACTCTCCCAAATCTATAATTTAGATATTCATATTTATCCCTATTTGATTACGGAGGGATCTGAGGCTTAGAGGGATTAAATAACTTGACCAAGTCCTACTAAGTGACAGAGCTGGGGTTGAACCATGGCACTTGACCCTTCTGCTTAACCACTCTGCAATTCTCAAGGATGCCAGGAAGCACAGACACCATTTTATAAATCCTTTATAATTTTTGTATGGATATATAATGGTTGCACATATCTGGGGGTGCATATGATATATTGATACCAGTTTACAATGTGTAATGATCAAATCGGAGTAATCGGGATGTCCATCACTTCAAACATTTATGTTTTCTTTGTTCTGGGAACACTACAAATCTTTTCTCCTATTTTGATTCTGACATATTCTTTCAATTTTCTGATTTTTTGGTTGCCCACAGCTCCCCGAATGGGGAGAAAGCCCTGGCTAGGGGACACATGTATTTAGGCATCTTGGGCCCTGCATCTCCCACAGTAAATTAAGACACGGGTCATATCAATGCACCAAGTCCCTTTTTGCTTTATCCAAGGAAGTCAGCATCCCTACGCCTGGTCACTTCTGAATCAGAAAGGTTTCCTTTTTCCTTTTGGGCTTTTACATTGTTCACTGTCTTCCAGTTATTTTCAGATAGCTTTTTAGATTCAAATGGATTTGGTAGGAAGTTAATTTTTTGCTACCGTGTCTGTATTTCTCCCCATGTTAATTCCCGTGGAAGGACTCACCAGACCCAGTCTCCCCTGGAAGTGCATCCACTGAGTTAGGTATATTTAAGTTTACATGAGAGTAGGTCCCTCCCCAAGCCACAAAAAGAAAAGAAAAGAAAAGAAAAGAAAAGAAAAGAAAAGAAAAAGGCAGCCCCCAGATAGCACCAGAAGTGATCCAACTGAACCTATGCTTCTTTTGCAAGATGCTGAGTTCAGTTGAGACATGGAGGAGAAAACTCACTGCTGGCTGGTAAACCTAAGGTAGCCCTTTTCCTCAGAGTCAGAAATAGTAGCTGTAAAGCCCAGTGGACAGACACAGTTGATCAAGAAATATTTATTTCTTTGTTTTTCTGTAACTCAGTTACTTTTCCAAGACGCTATTTTCTATGGGTTGGCCAGAGATTAACCTCAGCCTCTTTGTGTTTGCTTCTGAGGTCATGTAAAAGGTTGTAGTGAATGAGCTCATAGTGCTCAGGCTTTGGGTGGGGTGGGTGCATCTAGTCCTCAAATTGTCTGCCATTTAGCTACTGGACAACCACTGTCTCAGTCATCTTGGCCACATGATTCAGAGGCTTTCTGGTAGTTTCTAGACAATACTGAGGAATGTAGAATCTTTCTAAGAGACAGTTCTGGGTCTTATCTTCCTGGCTTCACCACCAGCTAGTGCCCTGGATTCTTGCTGCTTCCCACTCAGGAAGAAGCTTCACCAGGAACCTGGAGGAGCAAAACTCATCTTCTCTCTTTTATTATCCAACACCCAAGGAAATTGCTCCTCCACCTCATGTGGGAGGAACAACGCCTACACCCAATCCTCTGCTTCTAGACAAAACATTTTGCTCACACCCTATATTACTTCTCCTTCTTTATTGGGCTGAGGTGGTATGTCTATGTCCCAGCTCCATCTTTTGGTTTTATTTTAAACAATCCTACATTTCTAAGGTTTTGTGAATTTGAAATATAAAAGCCAGAAAGGGTCTTAACTACTCGTGTAGATCCAGATACATAAATTATTATTCAACATGTGTATGATTTGAATATATATTGTTTTGCTAGGTTAAACCAAACTGCTGTAACAAGTAAGTCCCAAGCTGCAATGTCTCAAACACAATAGGGGTTTTTTTTCATAAAAATATGAGGTGGGTGTTCCAGTTACCAAGGAACTCCCATCCACAGGGTGATTCAAGAGCCTAGGTTCCTTCCACCTTGTGGTTCTGCCTTCCCACAATGCCTCATTGTTGCCTGATGATCAAGGGGTCACTGCATCCAAGGTCCAACTAGCAGAAGTAGAAAAAGAACATGGAGCAGACACACTTGCTCTCTGAAAGGCCCTGGTCCTGAAATAGGACACATTATTTCCTCCTATTCCATTCTTAGACACATGACCACACCCCACCACAAAGGAAGCTGGGAAATGTAGTCCAACTTTGTGACCCGAAAGAAGAGGAGCGTGGAGTTGAAAGCCATACATTGTCAAAAGCACCAACTTAAATACTCATGCTACATGCAGCTTCTGTACCCTATTTAGTCTTCAAAAAGAAACAAATTTGAACAAGCTTTAAAGTTTGAGTGCTTAGTATAAAATTGAATGCAGAAATGCCTGCACGCAAGCAGGAACACTTTAGAGTTTTTTTTTTTATCTATCCTTCCTTTGGGCAAGGGATATGATAGTTAACTCAAAGCAGAAGAAGAAGAGTTTTTTTTTTTTTTTAGATGGTGTCTTGCTCTGTCGCCAGGCTGGAGTGCAGTGGCATGAACTCGGCTCACTGCAACTTCTGCCTCTCGGATTCAAATGATTCTCCTACCTCAGCCTCCTGAGTAGTTGAGATTACAGGTGCACGCCACCATGCCCGACTAATTTTTTCTATTTTAGTAGAGATGGGGTTTCACAGGCTGGTCTCGAACTCCTGAGCTCAGTCAATCCACCTGTCTTGGCCTCCCAAAGTGCTAGGATTACAGGCGTGAGCCACCGCACATGGCTCTCTCTTCTTTAGTCTTGCTCAGTGTTTCCAAATTGTAGCATGCGTGGTGATTGCTGTGCAAGGCTGCACAGTGAACCATGCCAAATAAAATGTATAGGCAACTAAGCACATCTTCAAAATGAATTTTGATTATACACAATACCGCCTTATGCACCTGCTGACATAAACTACCTCTATGTAAAACATTATTCCTCTGCACAAGGAAATCCTGGGCGTGGAAATAGTATGATTTGGTATCTCACTACATTCTCTCATTTCATGAGCATGGATAGATGAGAATTACCCCAAAAGACCAGAGTCAGACTCCAGTGGGGCTCATGTTCTTGTCTTTGGAGGGCTTGGTCAGCCTCCCCAGACTCAGCCACTGGAACAGTCCCATGAGTGTGGGCAGCTCTGTCATTAAATCACTTTGAACAAACCCCTAGAGAAAAGAGTGAATCACGCGTTGTATTAAGCATGAGTAGATGTTCTATCTAAGAGGAAGGGCAGTTGAAGTCCTCACAGCTCTTTATCCACCAGGCACAGGGGTGTTCTGGTTCATCCCAGAGCCTTGTCAGAGACATAGGAGGAACAGAGTTAGGAAGGACTGGCACTGTTGAGCAAATTGAAATGAGTGCTGGTCTCCATGCGATTTACACAAATAATAAATTGTTCTACTCTGTAGGTCATTCCAAAAGAAGAATTTCCAGGAATATCTTGAGCAATAAAATAGATAACTTTCTCTTTAATGGAAACGGTGATAACTTTGAAGGACCTAGAATGTATCTGCATAAAATTGTGATACATACATTGTGATATCAGTCTCATTTTCTTAGCCATACTTCATTCATGCATTCACTTATTCATTTAGTCATTCGACAAATATATGTTGAATTCCTACCAAGTACCAGTCTTCATAATAGTGCAGGTACAGTCAAGGGTCCTGCCCAGGGGGGATTTATCAATCTCCATGTCAGTCAGAGTTCTCAGTTGCAATAAAGATATTTACTTTGGCCGATGCAGACAGAAACAGAGTTTAATTAAAAGACACCAAGTAGCTCACATAATTGCTGTGAACATCTGAGAACCACAATTGGAAAAGGAACCATGGATCAGCCAGGGTCCCAGCAGGAAACAGACGGCACACTCAGGGTAATTTGAAGCAAGTTTAACAAGAGTTTCAAAAAAATGTTAGCAGGGTGTGACAAGGGCAGGAACAGCAGGCCCTGCGACCTTACAGGGCAAGGGGAGAACGTCATTACCAGAATCCGTAGAGGAGGTGGGCGTACCCTGCTGAGACCTCCAATCAGAGGAGCAAGCCACCCAGACGAGACTCTGCAAGGAGGTAGGCTGGGTGCCAGATGCCCCAGATGGAGACATCAAGCAGACATCAATGGAGAGGGAAACCCTGCAAGAATGCAGGTGGGGTAGCAAATACCCCGATTACACCCTCCTCCTGCCCTCACATCTCCTCTGGCTCTTCTCATTGACTGAGCTCAACCAGAAGCCAACAGGGCAAAGGAATTCATGACTGTCGTCCATGCAAGTTACCACCCGGCCTAGTCAGCTGGGAGCTACGTAAGGGGCTAGTGATCGGAAAAGGGTAAATGGAGGAAGGCCAGCAGGGGCAGGGAAAAAAAGGCTGGTCATGGACATAAAGACAGGAATAGTAGACACTGTGGACTCTGAAAGGAAAGAGGGAGGGAGAGGAAAAAGGGCTGAAAATTTACCTAATTGGGTATAACATCCACTATTTGGGTTATGAGTTCTCTAGAAGCCCAGACATCACCATTACGGAAGTTACCCATGTAACAAACCTGCGTATGTTCCTGCTGAATCTAAAACCGTTTTTTAAAAAGGAGGCCAGGGCGGGCACAGTGGCTCATGCCTGTAATCCCAGCACTTTGGGAGGCTGAGGTGGGTTGATCACTTGAGAACAGGAGTTCAACACCAGCCTGGCCAACATGGTGACACCTCATCTCTACTAAAAGTACAAAACTTAGCCAGGTGTGGTGGCGCGAGCCTGTAGTCCCAGCTACTCCCAAGGCTGAGGCAGGAGACTCACTTGAACCTGGGAGGTGGAGGTTGCAGTGAGCCGAGAGTGCACCAGTGCAGTCCAGCCTGGGTGACAGAGCAAGCCTCTGTCAATAAATAAATAAATAAATGGATTTTTTTCTGGGTAGCCAGAATTAGCTACAGTGATGTCACACGTCAACCTTACCTAAACAACACAACTGTCACCCAGGTGCCTGCCGCCTCATTCCCTCACTGTATGTTCTCTGCTCCCTTCTTATCTGTGCATCCTTTAGGAGGGCAAGACAGATGGTGAGCAAACTAACAAATGGGCATGATGATTGCAGGTAGTATAATAGTATGTGCTAAAAAAACATTCTTTAAGCAACTACAAAGTGCCTGGACATGAAGGAGGATGGGAGCTCATGAAGTCAAGGGAGACTTGGAAGGCACATTAAAGTATCTGTAGGAAGTGCCAATTGTAAACATGATTTTTAAAATTTACAATTCAGTGCCCATTCAATATTGTAAAACATTACAAAGCATCTACGCTGGCCCAGGCTCCTGGCAGGTCCTAAGCTGATTTCATTATTGCTTAATGTGCTGTATTCAACATCCTGGGATCTTTAAAGATGAGTTCCTCTGATCACTGATATCATCTGAAAAGAAATTTTAAGTGCCACATTTTCTTTATCCAGTCTATCTTTGATGGGCACTTAGGTCGATTCCATGTCTTTGGTGTTGTGAGCGTATGCCTACATGAGTCTTTATAATAGAATTATTTATATTTCTTTGAGTATATAAAGTGGTACATATACACGATGGAATACTATGCAGCCATTAAAAAGAATAAGACTGGCCGGGCGCGGCGGCTCAAGCCTGTAATCCCAGCAATTTGGGAGGCCGAGACGGGCGGATCACGAGGCCAGGAGATCGAGACCATCCTGGCTAACATGGTGAAACCCCGTCTCTACTAAGAACTACAAAAAACTAGCCGGGCGAGGTGGCGGACGCCTATAGTCGCAGCTACTCAGGAGGCTGAGGCAGGAGAATGGTGTAAACCCGGGAGGCGGAGCTTGCAGTGAGCTGAGATCCGGCCACTGCACTCCAGCCTGGCGACAGAGTGAGACTCCGTCTCAAAAAAGAAAAAAAAAAAAGAATAAGACTATGTCCTTTTCAGGAACATGGGTAGAGCTGGAGGCCATTATCCCTTGCAAACTAATGCAGAAACAGAAAACCAAATACTGCATGTTCTCACTTATAAGTGGGAGCTAAATGATGACAACAGATGGGCACAGAGAGGGGAACAACAGACACTGGGATCTAACAGAGGGCGGAGGGTGGAGCAGGGGAGCAAATCGGGAAAAATAACTAATGGGTACTAGGCTTAATACCTGGGTGATGAAATAATCTGTACAACAAACCCCCATGACACAAGTCTACCTGTGTAACAAACCTGCACTTGTACCCCTGAACTTAAAATAGAAGTTTAAAAAAAAATTTAAATGGGTACTCTAATAAAAAAAAAATCAGCCCCTGTTTCTAAGTTTGTTATGTAGCAGTAAATAGCAATTGAGGGGATCTAGCAATTTCAGAAATTTCCATGCTACAGCACCAGGAGGTTATGCATTAGATTTGAAAGTTAATCCATTCGTGTTACCTTTATTTTACTTTTTGGATATTTTACTTGCAAGGAAGAATGACATCCCTATTTTAAGACTTTCTGCAGAGTCCTTTCATGAGAGTTCAGTTAATTAGTGTGGGATCAGCAGGTCATATTGAGTTTATTGTCATAAAGTTGATGGGGAAATCAGCCACCTATGACATGGTTTCAGCATTAAGTGAACAAACGCTATTTTCTTCAGCAAACACTTCAGCAAATAAAGGTTCCTCAGAAGTCAGTCTTAAAATTCCAAGTTAAAATTACTTAGAATTATTAGATATTCCAATCTATGTGAAAGCGCTTTGCTACTCTTTGTAGCAGACTTAGTTAATGATATCGAGGTAGAGAACAATGGTAGATTTGGCTTGAATTTTATGTTAAAGACATGCAAATATTCAATCAGTGCAACCTTACTTATCTATTAAGGTATAATTGCCATTTGGGAGCTTTGTTGCCTTCCAAGTACCCCAGTTTCCATTTTTTCAAGTTTCATTATTTAAAAAAAAAAGAAAAGTGCTCATTGAAGCTGGCAGCCTCCACCTTCAGCAATGCTTTTCTATCCAGGCAGAATTAAAAGCTGTGGGGCACATTGTTTTCTGTTTCCTTGCCAGCCACCTCCTCACCTGGACTTCAGATGGTGAGGGGGGCACCCCACTATTACCATTACGAAGGGAGAGGACAGCAGAGCCCTCACTGGGCTGAGAACCTGACTGTTCTCTCCACTCCGGAGAATACTGTGTCTCTCCTTTGTTCCACAATCATGTGACTCTTACCAGCATGATTGGTAGCAACATCTTGTCTCCTGTCTTTGTGAAGACAGAATGAGAAGCCACAGAACACACCTGCTGAGGATTTGGCTTTTATGGTCATCCAAATGCTGGAAAAGTCATGTAGTTGCCAAATCCAGAGCGTGACCTATTTCAATACCATTTTCCACGTTAGATAGGCTGTCGTGTACTGAGAATCCCAAAAGCCAGAGAGGGACAAGTTGGGCGTTTCGTGTACTTGTCCCTTATAAATGGCACCATTTTGGAACCAGATCATGACACTCACCATGGCAAATGTGAGAACTGCCCACTCATGCTCCAAGGCCCGAAATGTAGAAAAACTCTATGAATCCCAACCCCAATGACTAACCCCAAATTTGAAGAGTTAGAAAGATATAAATTGATAGCAATTTGTGTACTTCCCAAAGAAAACCTGTACATTGACTCTCAGAATTTTAGCCTTAGCAATATCCTGATATATACTTTGCAGAAAATAAAATCAGCTACCTAGAAGGCTTTTGAAACATCTTTTTAATTAAGGAGGAAGAAACATAATAAGAAAATCCATATTATAGCTGGTACAGTTTTCATACCTTTGATACCAGCTTAATGAACAGAAAAAAAAAATGGTTGGATGAGTATGAGTATATAATTTATTGTGGACCTTAAAAAGGTCCTTCATTTCCAGTAAATGAACTCAACTAGCATATTGCTAAAGAATAATACGTTGGATATGTAACTTTTTCCTATTGCTACAGAAGATATGTCTGTCTTACATATCAATCCTCTTGATACCACGTGCCTACTTTCTTTCTTTCTTTTTTTTTTTTTTTTTAGATAGTCTTGCTCCGTCACTCAGGCTAGAGGGCAGTCAGTGATGTGATCTCAGCTCACTGCAATCTCTGCCTCCCAGGTTCAAGCGACTCTCCTGCCTCAGTCTCCCGAGTAGCTGGGATTATAGCTGGGATATAGCATGTGCCACTACATCCAGCTAATTTTTGTGTTTTTAGAAGAGACGGGCTTTCACCATGTTGGCCAGGCTGGTCTCGAACTCCTGACCTCAAGTGATCTGCCTGCCTCGGCCTCCCAAAGTGTTGGGATTACGGGTGTGAGCCACTGTGTCCAACCCCCAGGTGCATACTTTCATGTGTGACCTTCTTGAGTTATTATCCCATTCCTTCCCGTCAGGTTCAGCTTCTTTTTCTACCAGCTTTGGCCTCTTATGTGTAAAAGCACAGGCGGCCATGGTGCTCATCCTTGGTGCTGTTAGGCCAGCATGCATCATTCTGCCTTTCTCTTCTCATGGGCACTCCTCCCCAGATGTTGAGTACTGCCTCTGTTTCCTCATTTTTAATTTTTATCTTCTATATACTCACAGTTGACGTTGGGTATGTGTAGAAGGAACAGGTTCTGTTCTTGTGACTCAAGACAGCAGCAATATTCAGTTTACAATCTGCACATGACGATAACTTTTGATGGACCTGGTGACTTACTTTGTGATAGGAAAAATTCGAGTGCTTACAGGAGCCTGTGGATGCTGTGAAGTGGGCCGGGGTGGGAAGAGGGTCCAACATGACAAACCAGCAACTACGTCTTCTAGTTCATGGGGCAGGTGGGGCAGCTGCCTCTCAGTGCAGACAGACGACATCATGCCAGAACTGTACCCAAGAGTGGCAGATTTTCTAGTTTTTCCATAAAAGCCAGAATTGTGTATTTTCATATGAAACATCTTTATTTATAGGCTGGCGACTAACTCTGTTTCTTTTAAAACACTAGGGTAACCAAACAAAACACATCTGCAGGCAGATCTGGTTTCCAGGATGTCCGTTTTCATGTTCTGCTTTGTGTTCTGTGTGTTTTCTTCTTTCTCTACCATCTGATTTCCCACTCATTTTCAGCCACCACGGTGCTGGGGCCTGCCCTGTTGGTCACTCTCACTGCGTTTTACAAACACATCACAACCCCATAAATATAGGAAAAATGGAAGTTGGTAATGTCTCAGCTGATATCAGAAGTCTGCTGAGGGAGAGAGCAATCTTTATTCAGAAAAAAAAAAAAGTTCTAATGTAATAAAAAGAATATTGGCTGCACACAGATGTTTATAGCAGCTTTATTTGTAATTGCCAAAACTTGGAAGCAACCAAGATATCCCTTAATGGATGAAGAAATAAACTGTGGTACATACATACAATGGAATAATATTCAGCACTAAAAATAAATGAGCTATCAAGCCATGAAAATACATAGAAGACACTGAGAGTCATATTCCTAAGTGGAAGAAGCCAGTCTAAAGCTATGGCTACACACTATATCGATCCAAGAATATGACGTTCTGGAAAAGATAAAACTGTGGAGATAATAAAAACATCGGTAGTCGTTTGGAGTTAGTGGGAGGGAGGGTTGGATAGGCGGAACACAAATTTTTACAGCGGTGAGACTGTTCTGTGGGATACTATAATGATGGATACATGATACTATGCTTTGTGTATATAGAACTATACACTACAAAGAGTGAACCTTAATATAAACTATGGACTCTAGTTATTAATAATATATCAGGATTGATTTTTCTGAAAAATAAGTATTAATTAAAATAAAAGAATATTGTCTTAGAATTTGAATTAAACTAAGCTCCTATTAAATTCTGTGAGCTTTATTGTCCTCTTAAAAGAACACCAGGCCAGGCTTGGTGGCTCACACCTGTAATCCCAGCACTTTGGGAGGCAGAGGCTGGTGCATCACCTGAGGTCAGGAGTTTGAGACCAGCCTGGCCAATATGCTGAAATCTCCACTAAAAGTACAAAAATTAGCCAGGTGTGGTGGCCCACGCCTGTAATTAGAGCTACTCGGGAGGCTGAGGCACGAGAATCACTTGAACCCAGGTAGCGGAGGTTGCAGCAAGGTGAGATTGTGCCACTGCACTCCAGCCTGGATGATAGACCAAGACTCTGTCTCAAAAACAAAACAAAACAAAACAAAACAACACAACAACAACAAAAAACACCACCACCTAGTTGGATGGGTTTTGTGAGTGCTAAACACAAATCCTCTCACAAATCCTTTGCATGGGTGTTTACAATTTCTAACTTTTAACTTTCTAGCCGTAGCGTAAGCATCATCTATGCAGCGCAGGGGTGAGAAGTTTGCTGAATGAACAAATAAATAAGTGACCTTGTTCCTTTTTTTTTTTTTTTGAGACAGAGTCTCACTCTGTCACCCAGGCTGGAGTGCAGTGGCGTGATCTCGGCTCACTGCAAGCTCTGCCTCCCAGGTTCACGCCATTCTCCTGCCTCAGCCTCCCAAGTAGCTGGGACTACAGGCACCCGCCACCACACCTGGCTAATTTGGGGTTTTTTGTTTGGTTGGTTGGTTTTTTTTTTTTTTTTTTTTTTTGGTAGAGAGAGGGTTTCACCGTGTTAGCCAAGATGCTCTCCATCTCCTGACATTGTGATCCGCCCACCTCAGCCTCAGAGTGCTGGGATTACAGGCATGAGCCACCGCGCCCAGCCTAAGTGACCGTGTTCTTAAGAGACAGCTACTAAGTTACTCCTTAGATTTTTATTTTCTGGCATAATGAATGAATCCACCTCAAGTTTGCCCTCTTCACTTTTTCTCCTTTCTAATTCATTTGCTTGTCCCTTTCTAATTTCTCTACATCTAACTCAAAACTCCTGAAGACACATGAGTTTTTACTGTGGTCTGTGGCAAGCCACTTTCTTGGCTTCCTTAGTACACGAGTATTCTGGAATAATTCTTTTAATTGTTCATGGCTCTTCATTGCCCTCACTGCTGTTCCAGTCCTTGGAAGAATGACTATCAACATAGGACCCCCATCCAACATAGAACCCCTCAAAAGCACTTCCTCCCCCTGAGACTCCAGGTATATACCTAAGCCAGGTACCCACTTCATTTACCAAAGAAAATAAAATCAATAAAAATGAGAACATTTAAACAGTTAATTAAAATGCCAAGATGTAGCATTAATAGAAGTAATTATCTAAGGTGTGTTCAATCAGTTGTTAACTAAACCAATAAAAAATTAATCAAGAATAATTTGCTATTTGATATTGACATTTTATATTTCTCATTCATGCTAAAGAAAATCCCATTAAAGAATCTAATTTACTTTGCATTAAATTCACCTTTATAAGAATTGAAATCAAATCTTTTCAGATGATAATAATGAAAGCAGCAAAATCATTGTGGAGATGAAGCCCTGTGTTAGGAAGGAGATAAGCCAAAGGCCAGACTCTTTCTAGTTGTTCTAATCTGGTTTGCAGAAAATATATTTGTTCAGTAGCTGCATGCATATGTAAAGAATAGGACAAGGTTAAGCTGGACTCTGCACCCCCAGAGCTTCTAACCTATACAAACAGATCCACAAATATCAAGTAATTATGCCACATATGCAAATGTATGCAAAGTATGCTTAGCCTGCAGTTGCAGTATAGTAAAAATAATAATAACAATAATAATAGACTTGTTCATAAATCCAAGGTCTGATTCTCATGAATACAAACTTAAAAATCCTCGTGTAAAATAGAATCAGAAATACTACAATGAATAACTGATGAAGTGAAAGTGTTTTCAATCACTACAAATCAAAGGGTCCATTTGCTTACATTACATCTGATAAAGTACTTAATGATTGGTACTAAAGCTCGTTTGTTTTTGACCTGAGAAGGCTAAAGTGTATGTGTGTGCACATGTGTGTGTATACACACGGGTTTGCTTTGCTTTGCCTTGTGTTGGAGAGCTAACTCCAGCCATTGGTTTTTAACAGCATTATGAAGCTATGTCTAGACTTTGCAACAAAAATGGGATCCATTAGCAATGACATAAACAGACAAGATATGGGGACAGGCAGCCTTCAGCCTGTACTTGCCACCTCCAGCTTAGAAATACCGCCTCTCTTACTGGACTGAACTGTCCTCAAGCCTGTTGTTTTATTCACTTGTATATTCTTATTTTCTTTTTTTTTTTTTGAGACAGAGTCTCACTCTGTTGCCCAGGCTGGAGTGCAGTGGCCGGATCTCAGCTCACTGCAAGCTCTGCCTCCCGGGTTTACACCATTCTCCTGCCTCAGCCTCCCGAGTAGCTGGGACTACAGGCGCCCGCCACCTCGCCTGGCTAGTTTTTTTTTTTTTTTTTTTTTTGTATTTTTTAGTAGAGACGGGGTTTCACCGTGTTCGCCAGGATGGTCTCGATCTCCTGACGTCGTGATCCGCCCGTCTCGGCCTCCCAAAGTGCTGGGATTACAGGCTTGAGCCACCGTGCCCGGCCATATTCTTATTTTCTAGCGTTTTGGAAGAGCTCCATAACAGTTTAAATGATTAAAGAACTTATCAGTGGACTTCATTAGAAATAAAATCTCAGGGATAATTACTGAAAATAAGAAAAAATATTGTGTAACTTCTTAAAATAAAGAAGAAAAACTGAAGGAAGAGAGAAAAATTTCATCCAAAGGAAAACAAAACAGAAGAAATAAATTAAGCTTTAAAAGCCTGGGTAATTAGAAATCAAAAATAAATAATAAATTGAAAAGCACAAAAAATGAATTCAAATATACAAGTGGTGATAACCCATGAAAAAGAATTATACATTTAAAAGACCAGTGTTGTCAGGGAAAAATAACTGAAAAATAAGGGCATAAAAATATTGAAAATAGCCGGGCACGGTGGCTCAAGCCTGTAATCCCAGCACTTTGGGAGGCTGAGGCGGGTGGATCACGAGGTCAGGAGATCGAGACCATCCTGGCTAACACCGTGAAACCCCGTCTTTACTAAAAAATACAAAAAACTAGCCGGGCGAGGTGGCGGGCGCCTGTAGTCCCAGCTACTCGGGAGGCTGAGGCAGGAGAATGGCGTAAACCCGGGAGGCGGAGCTTGCAGTGAGCTGAGATCCAGCCACTGCACTCCAGCCTGGGCAGCAGAGCGAGACTCCGTCTCAAAAAATAAAAAATAAAAAAAATTTAAAAAAAATATTGAAAATAAAAGCTTGGAAAGTTATATACTATACTAATCAAATTCTAACCAAAAGAAAGTTGGTGTAAATATATAATTATCAAGAAAATCAGACTTTAAAGCAAAAAGTCTACGTAGACATAAAAATAATCACTGGCTATCTATCCATATACTTGCATTCTGTGCACTCACTGTGTACCTAAATATTTAATCAAAAATAATATGCTTCTACAACTTTGCTCCTCTTCTTGGTTGAAAACAACTTTATTAGACATAAGGAAGCCCACTGAATAATGGAGGGTTAAACTGTAGAACTTGTCAATGAGAGGAGTTGTAAAACCCCATTCTTCTAAAACCCAAGAAACCTAAGGAAACAGGGCCAAGGGCCATTTTTGGAATGGCATTATGGTTTAGGGACTCTAGTGTCTCAATGGAGATCCTTGAGAATACTTAGAATGGATGCCACTAAGTGCCCCTTGGCCGAATCCCTGGAGCCAGTTGCTTAATACTCAAGGGATTTTTCTCTCACACACACAAGAGCCCTCAGAATAGTGCAATAATAGGGTCCAATCCATTTTTTTTCTGTTGCTTAAATAAATTTTGTCTCCCTTTCATGCACTCATCTTATAATTATGGACACCTAATATGTGCCATCCATTCAGCAAATATTTTTGATCATCTGCTCCTCTCCAAGCATTCTGTTAGGAACTGAAGACTACTGTTTTGTTATCAAAATGTAAACAAAACATGCATAGTCTATACCCTTGTGAAGCACAGGATCTGGCAGGAAAGACAGATCTTAATCAAATAATTACAGAAATAAATACAAAATTTTATCTATGACAAGTGCTAGGAAGGAAAGATACTTCAAAGCCAGAGCTACCATTGTTGGAGTTGGCTTATTAAGAGAAGTCAGAAGAGACTTCTCCAAGGAAGTGGTGCTTAATCAGAGATGTAAAGGGTGGATGGGAGGGTAACAGGGGAGGGAGAGGGTGTTCTAGGCTGAGGAAACAGGATACACAAAGAATCTGCAGTAGGAGAGGGTGTGCAGACACAGATCAGAAAGCAGGTCGATGGGGCCAAAGAAGAGAGCAAGAAGAGTATTGTGCAGGTGTGTATGGAGAAGAGCGAAACATACGTGTCGTTCAGGGTCTCGTGGAATAATTTTGCCATTGCAAGGCAATCAGATTATTCGTTTTTTGCCATTGAGTTGTTTGAACTCCTTATAAATTTTTGTCATAAATCCCTTGTCAGATGTATAGTTTGCAAATATTTTTCTCCCATTCTATGGATTGTCTCTTCACTTGTTGATTGGAAAATTATTTCATTCGCTGTTTTGGAGTTTTTTTCTTTCCTTTTTTTTTTTTTTTTTTTTGAGGGAAAAGGCTAAAGCATGGTAAGGGCTTTTCTTGGCTGGAGTATAAAGAACAGATTATTGAATAAGATTTAGAGTTGGAATGCCAATTAACGAGCTATTTATATCACCCAAACACAGGCAGGAGAAAATGGCAGCATGAATGAGGGAGTTTGTGGGTTGGGGTGGACATGATGGATATGGAGGGAAAGGTGTGGACTAAACAAGGATTCAGAAGGCAGGATAAAGAGGATTTGGTGATGGATTGACAGGGAGCTAGAGGGATGTCTAGAAGCCTCAGGCTATGGCTTCAACACCTGGCTAGAAGGTGTTGTCTTCCTCTGAGACAGAAAACCTGAAGTGGACCGAGTTTGTGGTGGAAGAGCATCAGGCTGAGGCATGAGTACACTGAGCTCTCAGTGCCTTAGGAATTAGACATGAAATGCGAATATGAACACGTTCCAGTGCCTCAACCTTGAAGAGTTCTGTCTTGGAAGACAATATCTTTACAAGGACAAGGATAACACAGGTGAATTTAACATTCAAAATCATAAAGCTTTTTATGATTTTTAAATCACAAATTATTCTGCATGCTGGTATTAACCTTCTTCAGTCTTCCTTTATATGATGTTATAGTTTGAAAACAATATATGGTCTAGATTGATACCTCCTCATTTGTGACAATTCTAACCTTCTTATTCATTTAGCAGAACTTTTCTAAGATTTTACTATATTCCAGCTACGTCAGCCTGAATTTAATATAGCGTCTACTTAAGTATCATAATAATTGCCACTGTGAGGGGATATTCAAACCAGTTGTCTCAAACTGAAGACTATCATTGAACAAACTTATATGAGCAATAAATTGGAAAATGGAAAGTATCCAGTGGCATAAAAGTGAGGCAGAGAGTCATTTTATACATAAAGCAAATAAATATACACGTACATTAAAAGGGCCCTGTAGGATACACAGTGAAACTTTAACAGTGGCTCTATCTGGGTAGTGGGATTACTGCTCATTGCTGTTTTATTCTTTATGTTTGTATATATTTTCCAAGTGTTCTACAATAAATCTGAGCCAACTTTTATCCCTAATGTTAGAAAATGGAAGTCCACCTATTTGGACTGGAAGGCAGACATCATTGATTGCCAAACTAACAGCCATTTCTCCCTGTTCCTTGCAAAGAGAAAAACACTTTTGCTCAGACATTGAGAGTGAACATCTGGGCCCAGAACCAGGGAACTAAAATCAAAATTGTTCTACACGGAGTATATTGGTGTTCTAGGGCTGTCGTTACCAATTTCACAAACTTGAATCACTTGAAGCATTGTAAAGTATCCTCTGTCATTTCTCAAGGTAGAAATATGAAATCAATGTGTTAACAGGACCATGCTCTGTCTCCTAAGACTCTAGGGGAAGATCCTTTTTGCCTCTGCCTAACCTTCAGTGGTTGCCAGCAATTCTTGGCATTCTTTGGTGCCTAGATTCATGACTCCCTTCTCTGCCTCTGTGATCAGATGGCATTCTCTCTGCTTCCATGTCTATTCCCAAATCTCTCTCTTCTTATGTGCACAGCAGTCATTAGATTAGGGTCTTAACTTGATTACATCTGCAAAGACCCTGTTTCCAAATAAGGTCCCACTCATAGGTACTGAGGGTTAGAACTTGCACGTATCTTTTGCGAGGACACTGTTCAGTCTTATTTCATCAACAAATGGTGTTGGAAAAACTGTATGTCTACACACAAAAGAATGAAGTTGGGCCCTTACCTTATACCATCTACAAATTTAATGCGACATAGATTAAAGACCTAAATATAAAACCTCTCAAACTATAAAATACTTAGAAAGAAACATAAGGAAAAAGCTTTGTGATATTGGAGTTGGCAAGGATTTCTTAAACACATAAAATTAACCATTATAGTGTTAATGTCTGGAATATATAAATAATTCCTCCAACTACAACTCAACCACACACAAAAAAATTAAAAATGAACAAAGAACATGAACAGACATGTCTCCAAAAAAGATGTGCACATGGGTAATAACAAGCATGTGAAAAGATGGTCAACATCCTTAATCATTGGGGAAAAGTAAATGAAAACCACAGTGAGATATTACTTCAAACCCACTGGGATAGTCACTGTCAAAAAATAAAATAAAATAAAATAAAATAACAAATGTTGATGAGGATGAGAAGAGACTGAAAGTCTTGTGCACTATTGGTGGAAATGTACCATGGCACTGCTTTTGTGGAAAACAGTATGACAATTCCTCAAACAATTAAACATAGAATAACCCTATGATCCAGAAGTTCCACACCTGTATATATATATCCCAAAGAATTGACAGCAACGTCACAAAGGGATATTTGTACACCCATGTTCATAGCAGCTTTATTCACTATAGCCAAGAGGTAGAATCAACCCAAATGTCCATCAGTGGATGAACTGACGAGCAATATGTGATCTACAAATACAGTGGAATATTATTCGGCCTTAAAAATAAGTGAAACTTGAGGACATTTTTCTAAGTGAAATGAACTAGTCACAGAAAGATAAATACTGTGTGATTCGACTTACACGAGGTACCTAGAGTAGGCAATTTTATAGAAACAAAAAGTGGAATGGTGGTTGCCAGGGGCTTGAGAGAAAAGGTAAAGGGAAGTTGGTGTTCAAGGTGTGTAGAGTTTCAGTTTTGCAAGGTGAAGTTCTAAAGATAGGTTGCACAACAATGTGAAGATACTTATCATTATTGAACTATACACTTAGAAATGGTTAAATTGTTAACTCTTATGTGTATTTTATCATAATTTAAAAGTTGTTTTAAATAATAATTTAAAGTTTAGTTGGAAGTTGACTAAACTCAGATATCAAATACAGAAGATTTTAGTCTTAAAACCTTCTATTGTGTTGAATAAAAATGGCCACAAGTCTATGGCCGTCTTGCCTGTGTGCAGCCGTCCACCTGTAGTGCTCATTATCACCACCATCAGGAGGGCAAAACCCACAGATTTCACAGTGACTAGGACAGGGGAAGAGGCAGATTTGATCTGGGGATGGTGGTGAAGATCAGGCCCTTTATCAGCCAGAAGTGACAAACTCATCTGAGATGGAGAGGCAAAACCATCAGCTTTCCCTGCTAAAAGTGAGAGCCTAGCAATCACCTTGACCTAACTCACATATTTAGAACACTCCGTTGAACCACATCAGGATGCACATTTTGGGGGAGAGTTCAAGCGATTATCCTGCCTCAGCCTCCCAAGTAGATGGAATTACAGGTTCCTGCCACCATGCCCAGCTAATTTTTGAATTTTCTAGTAGAGACGGGGTTTCACCATGTTGACCAGGCTGGTCTCAAACTCCTGAACCCAAGTGATCCTCTCGCTTCAGCCTCCCAAAGTGCTGGGAATACAGGCGTGAGCCACTGCACCCAGCCAGGATGCACATTTTTAAGTGTGCATAAAACATCAATCAAAGAATATCCTAGGCCATAAAACAGATACCAATACAGTTTTAAAAATTGTCGTCCTACAAAGTATAATATCAATGACATCAAAATTAAATTTAAGATCAGTAACAGAAAGAAATCTGGGAAATTTGCATATGGAAATTAAACAATACATTTCTAAATATCCAATGAATTAGAGAGGAAATCCCAAAGGAAATTAGAAAATATCGTAAACTAAATAAAATTTCAACACAATATATCTAAATATATGGAATAAAGCAGAGCTCAGAAAGAAATTTATAGCACTATAAAAATTAACTCAATATCAACTTTTTTCATGCATGAAACTCTGCCCTGTGATTCTTCACACTTAGAAAATAGAGTATTGTAAATGTATTGCTTCAGGGAAGATAGGGCATGACAAAAAGACAAAAATAAGAATTCTTTTACTTTTGAGTTTCAAAAAATTGAAGAAGAGGTAACTACTACAAGAAAAGAAAACCACAAGTTAATATTCCTGATGAACCTAGATGCAAAAGTCCTCAAGAAAATACCAGCAAACTGTATTCAATAGCAGAAAATACCAGCAAACTGTATTCAATAGCATATTAAAAGGATAGTTCAACATAACCAAGTGGAGTTTGCCCCTGGATGCAAGATGTTTCAACATATGCAAATCAATTAATGTGATACACCACATTAACAGAATGGAGAATAAAAATCACATGATCATCTTAGATGATGCAGCAAAAAAAAAAAAAAAAAAAAAAAGGAAAATTCAACACATTTTTGTGACAAAAACTTTTATCACAGTAGGTATAGAAGGAATTTACCTCAACATAATACAGGCTGTATATGAAAAACTCACAACTAACATCATACTCAAGGGTGAAAAGCTAAACACATTTCCTCTAAAATCAGGAACAAGACAAGAATACACCAATACTGAACTATCTGAAAAAGAAAGAAAGAAAACATTCCATTAGTTCTCTCTCTCTCTCTCTCTCTCTCTCTCTCTCTCTCTCTCTCTCTCTCTCTCTCTGTCACATACACACACACACACACAAAATAGCATCATAATAAAATACTTTGGAATAAACTTAAATAAGGAGTTGAAAAATCTGTACACTGAAAACTACAACACATATGTGAAATTGAAGATGCTGCAAATAAATAGAAAGATATTCTATGTTCATGGATTGAAATAATTAATATTGTTAAAATGTCCACATGACCAAAGCAATCTACAGATTCGATGCAATCCCCCTTGAAATTCCAATGGCATTTCTCATAGAAATTTTTTTTTGATTCTAAGATCTATATAAGATCACAAAAGACCCCAAATAGCCAAACAATATTGTACTGAGCAAAAAGAAGAAAGCCAGAGGTGTCACACTACCTAACATTTGGCAGATTGTAAAAGTTACATAAACTTCCATATGACCCAGTGATTCCACCTTCAAAAAGAAATGAAGACACATGGCTACACAGAAATGCATAGGTTCAGTATTCAAATCAGCATTATTTACAATAACCTAAATGAGACCGACTAAATGTCTATCAACTGATGAATGTGGAACCGAGTTGTGATATAACCACATAATAAAATATTATTCGGCAACAAAAATCAACCACTGATACCTAACAGCAAGGATTAACCTCAACATCATCATGCTAAGTGAAAGAAATAGTCACAAAAGACTATATAATGTTTAATTACACATATATGTGATTTCCAGAAAATGCAAAGCTATAATAAAATAAAAACCCATTAGGAGTTGAGAGAAAGAATTGCCCACAAAGAGAATGAGTGAACTTTTTTGAGGTGATGCAGTATTCTAAAACTGGGTTATAGTGATTGTTATACAATTGCATGCATTTATTTTTATTTATTCTTATTTTATTACAAGTGATCTCTTAGAAGAAGGAAAAAATGCATAAATTTAATAAAACTCACTGAACTGCAATATATGAAGGATGAGTTTATTATAGGTAAACTATACCTGAATAAAGCAGTTATGAAATGCATAGCACAGCAGAGACTTGTGTGCTGTGGGAAAAAACTCAATGTAGTAGTCTGCCCTCAAAGATGGAATGAGAGTAGCATAAATTCTAGTTTTAATTTGACTAGAATTTTTATTAAAGTTATGCAGGAAAGCTCACTGTGTCACTCTTAATGAAGTGTCTCAAATATGGCTTAAACACATTTAATGTACATCTAATGAGGTTCTTTGGCCAACTAATTATTGAGCATGTTTAATGGAGTTTAACAATTGCATATAAGATGCTTAACTCTTTCTACATAGATCTATCCTTATCAAAATACTTTTAAGATAATGGATTTCACCCACATAGATGGCCTTTGTGAATAAAAATCATTATATTCTCCCACAATAATAGTAGTTACATTTCTATCTGTTATTAAAACCTATCAGATTAACATATATTAATCATTAGTATTGACATCCTATGTGGATTTGTGATTCTGTGAGCTTACCATATTTTAAAGACATTTAGACAAAACAGGGAATTTCATGCAATATGCTTCATTTTGGTAAAAGCAGAAAATATATACTGGTTTTGTGTTTGGCGCAGGTGAGAACAAGCCTGCAAGTCATTATAAATCAGATATGGAGAAATGTAGCTTTTTCAAGGCACACATTTTGAAAGCCAAAGTCGAGCCTAGATTTATTTTCTTGAGCACACAGAGTGGGCAATAACATAAATTCTCCCGGAATGGGTGTAAAAAGATTAGTGATTTAACAGTTGCTACGGAGCCTACAATGAGACAGGATTGGAATATTTTACTTGCGCGTCAATTCTAAGAATTTTATTACAAGACAGATCATGTCTCTTCATAATAGCTTCTCGGGTTCCACATTTTCAAACCCCCTCGGTTTGCAGATGACCAGCAGTGCATTCTCCATGCCTGTTCTCTCCTTTTAATTTCCATTCCTTAATTTCTTAGCATCCTTCCTGCATTGCATTAAAGCAGCTGTGGAATACATTTCTTATTTTCTCCTGCAGTCACTTTTATGAAGTTTTCTAAATGTCAACTTCTAAAGTCATATTTTGCCAGGGAGAATTTACATTTCAAAACCTATGTTTATGCACATATCTGACTCAATGAGTGAGAAAATGAAATAATCTTTTACAACCCTCATTAAAGATGTGGTTTGAAAGTCAGGATATGCTTTTACATTTGATATGGTTTTCTTTCTCTTTTGCTTGGAACATCCTTTCCAAAAACTGGGTAGGTTGCGATTTTTTCAAAAAATACACACTTTACTTTTTTTACTGAATCCATTGACCCTTAAAAACAGAGAACCAATGGTGTAAAAAAAAATAACAATATCATCTATAGGGCAGGGTTAGCCGGGCGTGGTAGCATGCGCCTGTAGTCCCAGCTACTCGGGAGGCTGAGGCAGGAGAATCCCTTGAAACTGGAAGGCAGAAGTTGCAGTGAGCCAAGATCACACCACTGCACTCCAGCCTGGGCAACAAGAGTGAAACTCTGTCTCATAAATAAATAAAATTTAAAAGTTAAAAAATAAAAATTAATAATATCAGTTTGTGATTTCAACCTATGCTTCCATGTTACATTGACATAATTACCTTGTTCTTTTCAGACTTCAACAAAGCAGGAAGCATGTTTTATAGAATCAATCCTGCCCTCACCAAAAATACATCTTATCATGAGGCAGGATATAAGAGCTTCCAAAGCTGCTACAGCAGAGCATCATTTTAAAAGGGTAAATGATCATTTGGGGGGCTTGAGTACAGGAAGGAAGAATAACTCAGGGAAAGAAAAGAACCCTTTTCTGAAACTGTGGTACCATTCATTCATTCATTCATTCACTCAAGAACTGTTGTGTGCAGACGATGATAGCATATACTGTGATGAATTCAGCAGCTGCTGGGGACACACAGGGCCCCCGCCCTCATATATCTTGTAGTCTAAAACAGGAGATGGACAATTTTAAAAGTAATTTAAACCTAAATAAACAAAATAAATAGGCATGTACTTATATTAACATAAGAATAAGATAATTTCTAACTAGGGGCTGCAAAAATGAAAAAGGAGGCATCGTGGTGGGGATTGAATGGGGAGGTGACATGGTTTGGCTGTGCTTCCCCACCCAAACCTCATCTCGAATTATAATCCCCACGTGTCAGAGGAGGGACCTGGTGGGAGGTGATTGGATCAGGGTCGCGATTTCTCCCATGCTGTTCTCATGATAGTGAGGGAGTTCTCATGTGATCTGATGGCTTAAATAAAACCTCTTTTGTTTATAAATTACCTAGTCTCGGGTAGTATCTTTATAGCAGTGGGAGAACAAACTAATACAGAATGTGATTGTGAGCTGGGGACCTGGGGCAAATAGTAATAGTTCAGTGGTCACAGAAGCCCTGGGAGGTAAAGATATTGGAGCTATGAGGTCATGCTCTGCACCGGCATCCTGTCTCATGTGGATGGCAACTTAGAATAGAATCTCCCTAGACCAGGAGGCAGTCTGACCTGCAAGGCAGAGCTAGCATGGTGCTTTCTGACCTCGGCTCTGGGCAGAGTGTTTTCCCCTCACTTCTGTGTTTACTTTATGGCACGATCATTGTCTTTTACCATTTCTGAAGCATTGAACAGAAAACATTTTGCCTAACACTAGTTTGCCAATTTGCCCTCTCTGTCCAGTCATCTGTCTTGAACCATGTCTGAGTGTATGTGTGTTCACAGGTCCAGCAGAGTGGAAGGCACTCTGGAAGCACTAAGGAAGGTGACCATTTTTCGTGGATAAAACTCATTCTCACTGGTGCTCACACTTGGCTGCCTATTAGAATCTCTTGGGAAGATGTTCAACCTCCCAAGATCCGGGCTGCAACCCATGACAACGAATTCAGAATCAGAGTGTGAGACCCACTGCCAGTATTGTTGAATCTCCCCACGTGATTCCAACGTCCAGCTAAGTTTGAGAACCACTGAGTGAGAGTTACCTGCAAAGAAATGAAACATAAATACTTACTGGTGCCCGAGTCCCACTCCCCAGAGGTTCTGGTATAATTGGAAGAAGTAGGCCCAAGGCATTGAAATTTTGTCAGAGCTCCATGGAGGGTTATATTCTGTAGACTTGGTTAAGAACCACTTATTTGGACCAACCTCAGGTGCCCCAGGACCTTAGGAAGAAAAGATAGTTTGGTTCTGATATGTTCATATTTTCTCATGTAATTATTAAGCTGTTGGCCATTGTTAGGGTCACCATCTCAGCTGGCTGATTTTCAGCAAACCCATAGCCAAGTGGGGATTGAACCCACGACCTCAGTCTCATTAACACCGTGTTCCCACCAGCTGAGCTCATCCGCCACAGCTGCTTTCTTGGCTGAACGTCAGTTGGGATGCTTCTGTCAAAGCCCTGCTTAATGAAATAAAAATAATAATAATAATCATGATGTAACACAAAGTGGCTATAGTGTGGACCTCCCAACCAATAAAAGAACAATTGGTTATTTTCTTGCTGTGAACTGGAGGAAATCTGATGACGTTTGACTGCTGTAAACATATAACACATTTTATACCTCTAGCTTCAGGAATGGGACAAGATTTCCCAATTCCAGCCAGAAAATGTAAAGCCCTAGAGATATGCACAGGGACCCACCAATGATATATTTTGCTTCCAACATGGATTAAAATGTCAAAGAGAACATGGTCATAATGCACATTCTCCGTTACAAATGGAAATTAACTGAAAAAGACTTCAATGCTGATTCAAGGAGTGCCCCAAGAGCCCTGTGTTATGGCCAAGGACACGCTTGAATCTGGCATGCCAGGAAGGGCTTGCATGAGGCGGCCTGAATTTAGCCCTAGGCTTCGTGTTGAACAGCATGAAAGACCTGCCCTTCTAAAGGTTATATTTTGATGTGGTTGAACAGACAGCAAATTCATAACAAAAGAAAAGGGAGGATTTCTGAGAGTGACGAATGCTATGGAGTAAATAAACAAGATAAGTGGTTTCAAAGGTTTTTCCTAACCCTGGCTACATATCATGATGGCTTCATTGAAGGTGATTACCGGAATGGAGGGAAGTGGCTGGCACGTTTGCAGTCCATTGAGCATAGTGCTAACCCGATGATCTCATGGATATGGCATAAGCCATCACTCTGAGGTTTCAGATTGAGCAACTAGGGTACTGTTGCCCCATTTGCTGAGATGTGAATACTGATAGAGCAGATTTGAGAGAGGATGTCAAGAGTTGCCTCTTGAACCCAGTGAGACACCCAATGGGTCTGAGACACCCAGTGGAGACATCAGCTAGGCAGAAGAATGCTCCTGAGTTCATGGCAGCCCTCAGAGGAGAGATCTGAATCTGGAACTGATCAGAACATCAACACCCCGGGACTGGATGAGATCACCTTCTAGGGTATGGTCTCCACAGTAGTGTGGCTTCACCCCATCCTGCAGAGACCCCGAAAATGGAGCTGCTTTGCTGTAGCATAAATTTCTCTGTCGTTTCAGACAGTTGAGAATGAGACCAGTGTCCATAAACTTGATCACGGAGCTTCATTTTGAAGAAGGGTCTAATAATCATCTTCATTTTCTCCAAGCCCCCGTGACTTTCTTCTGTCATCAGTGGGGTGGAAGGACAGGATGTGAATCATAGAATCGCACCCCCACACACACAGAAAGAGCTGAGGAAGGGGATGGCCAGGCTGGGGAGCCCCCACACTCAGAAGGAGCTAAGGAGGGGGATGGCCAGGCTGGGGGAGTAGCAGAGAATGCTGATGTTCTTCCTTTCCAAGGAGTCCCCCTTCCCGGGGTGCATTTCCTTGGTCAGTTGGTTAGGAAGTCTAAGTCAATGCATCGGTGACCGTGACCAATATAAAACCCCAGATTGATTTTATCCTGCCTCC
This sequence comes from Rhinopithecus roxellana, assembly GCF_007565055.1. Taxonomy (NCBI): domain Eukaryota; kingdom Metazoa; phylum Chordata; class Mammalia; order Primates; family Cercopithecidae; genus Rhinopithecus; species Rhinopithecus roxellana. The sequence goes on from NC_044558.1 coordinate 106,057,927, forward strand.
CAGAATAATCTTAATTGCATCCACCCTCTTCCCAATTAGTGTGGGCAGAAGACATGCAAATTCATTTTTACATTAGCCTAAGAGAAACATAATTAAGAAGTTGTCTGGTGAAGGCAAGAAAATGCACTTAATGTATTCCAGGGCCAAACTGCAAATGACTTTTGGGCTTTACACTATTTGGGATTAGCCACACCACTGCACCCTCATCAGCATAGATAAACAAGACTTGGCTCCCAGCCCCACCAATACATCTTGCTGAAATCCCTGTGGCTTGCAGGTTAAAAAAGGACTTCTAAGCACTTTAGGTGCCTCTGGAGGGTTAAAATTCTAAACAAGACCCACTTTTAGGTTTACTGATTTAGTTAAATGAAGTCTGAGAGCAGCTCTTTGATGTTTATCAATTTTCTATGTCCTTTCCATACCAATTGAATTAATTTCTTAGTTTCATGTACCATGAGACCAATAGGCTTCTCCCAGCCTATGGAAAATTCTGTAGCCTTTGACAATTTGATATGCATTTTTCTGTAGTGATATAGTAGAGGGCTGAGAACCCATTTACTTAGAGGCTGCAGGCAAAACCTCCCCCCGTTTCAAAGAGCAGACGCTTTATGCTATCAAGAGGACTCTATCAACAGACACAAATTAAATATTCATGCCGGGTTTCATGGAATTGCTGTTTGGAAGCTATAAATGAAGTGTACGTTTCTTAAAAGAACCTTCATTATCAACATCCGTAGTTGTCAATCGTTGATATATGCGGAGTGTACTCACCAGCATTTGTGTCATACTGTCAGACTTTTCTTATCAGGGAGACTGATACATCACCGGGTTGAGTATTTCTGATACAAAGAGTAGCTTGTTATTTTAAAAAGTTACACCTGAAGCTGAGTATTCACCCTGTGCCCGTCACATTTCTTATAAGTTTTAGCCTCCGCTGTTGGAACTGGACAGCGTTTGGCACAGCTGGATCACATGTGTATTGCTGGTCTAGAGGCATCTCAGCAAAGGAGCCTGGATTCAGACCCTCCCGGAGAATCTGAGCCTCCCAATTCAATGGAGGAGTCAGCTCTGGAGAAGCGGAGAGAGAGGCCACATTCACTGTGAATGTGAAGGACACATTCACTGAATGATGCTCCGGAATTGCTGAACTTCTGATTTTCCAAGACAAACCAGAAGTCCGGATCTTATGCATATTTTCTCATTTTCAAATGTTGTGATCCACTGAAAAAGAATTAAATCTGTACAGTCCAAACAAATCATTTCCATGGGCCGGATGCTGTCCTCAGAACCCTAGTTGATTAACTGATTGTAACAGCATCAGAATTGATTTTTGTTACATGGAAAGCATTAAACCTGTGTGCCTTGAGGAGTATTATTCAGCCGTGAAAGGAAGGAAACACTGACCTGTGCTGCAGCATGGATGAACCATGATGGCATCACATTACGTGAAAGCAGCCAGTCTGAAAAGACCACATATCACATGATTCGATTCAGGTTGAATATCTGGAACTGGAAAATTCAGGCAGACAGAAAGTAGATTTGTGATTGCCAGGGCTGAAGCGTGGTGGTAGTGAGGGGTCGGGAGGTAGCTAAGGACATAGGACTTTTTTTTCAAGGCAATAAAAATGTTCCAAAATTTTGACTGTGGTAATACTGCACATACTGTGGTAATACTGCGCATATCTGTGAATATATTAAAAACTAATGAATGGCACACTTTAAACAGATGAATTTTATGGTATATGAATTTCATCTCAATAAAGCTGTCCAAAACAAAAACCCAAAATGACACAAAAATGGAAAACCTCTAGGTCTTGAGCAAGGAACTGACATTTTCAGCACAGAAAACCAGCCCACGAAATCTGTGGGTTCCGCACCACTCCCCACCGGATTACTAGACTCATCACGCTAAACTCAATTGAAAAGTTAAACTACAGTTTCTAACAACCTTAGGTCCACGCAGGTTCTCCAAAACACACATCTCACGCTTTTTGATGCTGTCCACACCAGGTTTTATTACCATCCACCCAATGTTGCCCAGCTAAGGATTATAAAGGGGCAAAAAAATTCATCATCTTGTGCACAGGGTCAATGTCCTGGGATGCCTAGGCAGCCTCCGCCTCACATTTAAAATCAGGTAAATATTGTGGTTTCCTCTTCCTTGGAAATTTCACTTTAAAATCATTAATCTTAAGAATAAAACTGGCTTAAAGTCTTAAACTCATTCACGTGGCTTTGTCTTATTAATGAAGAGAAGGATGTACAACCCCATTACGTGGGGGTCCAATGTTAATCCAAACCCCTCTCCTAACACAATGCATTGAAATGCCTGGGATTTATAACATAATCAAGTGTCTTCAGAAAAACTCCCACTTGTGCCATATATATACGTATATATGTGTATGTGTATATATACGTATATATGTGTGTGTGTGTGTGTGTGTATATGTATATATTTCCTAATGCAGGACAGATGACAGATTTTCTTAGTGGATCAAAAGAAGTTCTTGTTATTATTATCGCGTGGCATCTTCTGTAGCAGTTAACATAATAAATAAAAATCCGTATTTGGCCACATGCTTGAGGATGTCAGGAACGTGTGGTCGATTGGTTTAGCAGCTTACTACATGTAAACAGAGGCAGTAACATGGCCTAGGTTCTCCCCAGAGTTAGAAACTCCTCCTTGAGAGGATTTCGGTACCGCTGCCTAATCAGCTTAAGGAGTTAATTAAACAGCTGTCACTTAGCTTCTTAATTCTGAAACTTGATTCTAAATAAGATTTGAAATTAGTTATGCAAAACTAAGCGGTGTGTTTGTGATACAGGAGATTTCTTCAGGTGGCTCAGAATGAAGGACACCTTAGTCCCAGACAGCAGGGGTTGTGGGGTGACCCAGAGAAATGAATCGGGGATCCTGGGAAAACGTTCACCTCGTTGTTGCGTCGAGACAACAGGGCAAGAGTTCCTAATGAAGCCACAAAGGGGAGCCCTTAGGTCAGTGCACCCTGCAAATGTATTTGTTCAAACTCACAGTGCATTTCACAAAAAGTGAGCCAAATGTAAAAGTTAGGCGATCTCACCTACAAATATTGATTCTTGGCTCCTCTGGGAAAATCAGGACACGGGTCAGTCTGGTTCACATTCCTACAAGGCAGCAATTACCTGGAGCGGTCACTTCCCCCTCTGGCTTAGGTGTGAGGTCCTGGGTCACCAGGTGACCATTACCACCTCCAAGGCCCTGGGTGGAACCAGAGTTTGACACCACATCCTAGGACGATTGTCTGGGCTAAGGTCTGGTGCCATGGCAGACAGGGGCAAATGGTATGAGAATCTTCCTGTCCCTTGAGATGCTTCGTAAGTCCTAACCTGTGGGCTCTGCAAACCCACGTGAGTAGGTAGGTGTGCATGAGAAAAGATGCTCAAGGCCCATGCCCAGGGGCATTGCCCTGTGATCCTGGCCAGGCATTTCCTCCAGAGAGAAACCAAATGTCAATTTGCGTAGAAATGAAGGTGGCCAAGAACTCATATTCCTATAGTTCATTCACCCTTTCTTATCGCAAGCCTCCAGTGCTTCACTGAGAGTTCACTGTTCTTGGCAAAGAAGTCCCATCCCAGAAAGAAGTTTAGTTTCCAGAGCAAACACATGATGCAAAAATAACACACAGTCAACATCACCTTTGAAAGTCCCTCAAACCACTCATGAAATGGAGCTTATAAGGCTCAAAACTTCCCATCTTTCTTTTCGCATTGACACATTATCGTTCCTTGGCTGAACACCAAGTGGAGTTATTGGCTCACGCTCAGGGATCCTGGTTGTGACAAATATGTATCTTTAATACTGAAGCTACTGACAGTGCAGTGAGATGCTCACACTGTGAGTGACTGTAGGGTCTGAGGGCCACTGGGGAAGCAGCAGGTTCCTGCCTCCTATACTGCAGGACAAACTTGAGTGCATTGAAAAGCACAGCAGGTTATATCTCCTTCTCTCCTCTTCCTCTCCTGCCCTTCCTCTCTCTCTTGCTTTTTCCTTTTGCCAGGAACGTATTGAATCCATGTAAGTCATTGCATATGTTAGGATACTACTACTAAGCAGCCTTATTTACAAGTTAATAATGCCTAGCACAGCTTGAACACTTTGCCTACATTAACTCATTTGGGTTCCCATAAGGACTCTCTGTGGTAGATACTACTTGGAACCTTGTTTTTCAGATAAGAAAAATGAGATGCAGAGAGTTTCAGTCACTTGCAAAGTCACAAAACATGGAAGTGGCAAAGCTGGGATTTGAACACAGGCCGCCTGGGTCCAAAGGCTGTGCGGGTGGCACACAGAAAAGATCCTCCTGCGTCTCATTTAACTCCACGGTGAAGATGGGGAAACTTGGCCTCCCAGAACTGACATACCTCGGCCAAAGTCTCACATCTGATGCTGTGTAAAGCTAGGACTCAGATCTCTCTCACCAGGTCCCTGTCTCCACTCCCAGGCTGGTTGAGGAGGTCTTAGAGTCAGGCAGTGTGGATGATGCCAACAATGGTGAATATGTAGCTTTGCTTAGCATGTGCCAGTTGTGGCAGTAACCACCTTTCACGTATGAAATCCTTCCCATGAACCCAATAGCATGGAAACTTTTCCAGTCCCTATTTTGCAGATGAGAAAACAGACACTGTGCAGTCACTATTTTGCCGAAAGTCACAGAGCTAGTCGGCATAGGAACTGAGATTCAAAGCCAGGCTGTCTGACTCCAAAGCTCCCACTCCTCACCCTAAGTTCTCCTGCTTCCCTATTTATTTTATATAATATCTTTAATAAAATACAAACAATGTGCACACTGATTATTTCCACTCGGGGAGATTAAGGAAGATATAGCATTTGAGTTGGGCCTTGAGTTTGCTTAGGATAATTAACAACAACAAAAAAAACAGTTTCTACCTCCCAGGTTCAAGGGATTCTCATGCCTCAGCCTCCCGAGTAGGTGGGATTACAGGCGTGGCCACCATGCCTGTCTAATTTTGTATTTTTAATAGAGACAGGGCTTTGCCATGTTGGCCAGTCTGGTCTCAAACTCCTGACCTCAAGTGATCTGCTGCCTCGATGGCCGAAGTGCTGGGATTACAGGCGTGTCCCACAACACCCTGCCTGCTTGGTGTAATTTTTCATAGCAAGCTCCACTGGTACAATAGAATATTATTTCTAAATAGACTATATTCTGTTCTTGGAAGGTATGTCTGTTACCTAAAGCCAGCTCTGGTTGCACAAAGCTCACTGTATACAGTGGAGTCCATACTTGCTGGTGACATGAAGAAAATCAAGAATTTTAGCTGGGCGTGGTGGCTCAAGCCTGTAATCCCAGCACTTTGGGAGGCCGAGACGGGTGGATCACGAGGTCAGGAGATCGAGACCATCCTGGCTAACACGGTGAAACCCCCGTCTCTACTAAAAAATACAAAAAAAAAACTAGCCGGGCGAGGTGGTGGGCGCCTGTAGTCCCAGCTACTCGGGAGGCTGAGGCAGGAGAATGGCGTGAACCCGGGAGGCGGAGCTTGCAGTGAGCTGAGATCCGGCCACTGCACTCCAGCCCAGATGACAGAGCGAGACTCTATCTCAAAAAAAAAAAAAAAAAAAGGAAAATCAAGAATTTTTGCATTATTTTCTACATTTTGAAAACTTCTCCCATTTTAAATGTGTGTATTTAAAACAAATCTTGTATCAAGTAAAGAGAAGTCCTGATCTATGCAGCAGGTCTAGAGAACATATTCACTGGAACAGAAGACAAAAGATTCTGATGGGTGGATCCCCGGGAAAATGGCAAGGTCAGTGAAGAGCTTGGCAAAACTGAAGATTATGAACGAGGTAAACTGTATTAACAAAAGAGGAAAAAAAGAAAGGCAACGAGTAACTCCAGGAGACACAAAGTATTATAATGAAAGGAAATAGAATCCAAGGACAATTCTTCACCCCACCGCAGTGGTTCTTAACTGAGAGTGATTTTTCTCCCTCAGGGGACATTGGCGATGACTAGAGACATTTTGGGCTGTCCTACTCAGGGGATGAAGGATGCTACTGGCATCTAGTGGGTAGAGGCCAGAGATGCTGCAATGCACATCTTACAAGGCACAGAACATCCTGATAACAAAGAATTATGCAGCCCAAAATGTCAATAGTGGCAAGTCTGAGAAAGCCTGCTCCGCAGTGAACAATATTTGTAAGAGTATAATAGATATATTAGTGGATTTCAACTCTGAGAGCCAACCTTTGTACAAAGCACAGATGATTTCATTATGTTTCAGAACACAGTGTAGACGTTATCATCCTTGAGAGTACAAAAGTAAAAGTTAGAAATGAGAAAAGTTAGCAAGTTAACACCAGAGATGAACCAAAGAGGAGCTTTAGCAGGGCTAATATTCTCATCTTGCAAAGCGGGAGGTGGGGGTTATCAGTTATCTATTGCTGCACAAGAAACCAGCAAACCATAGTAGCCTTATTACAACAATAGCCATTTATATTATGTTCTGCCATACGGCGCCTGGGATCTACAGGACTCTGCCGGGTGACTTCTGCTTAGGGTCTCCTGTTGAGTGCAGCAAGTAGAGGCTGTGGGGCTTCTGAAAAGCCTCTGCATTTACACATCTGCTGTGCGGGATGCTGATTATAGTCTGGGATGTTGACCAGATCACCTGCATGTGGCCTCTCCACACGGCCAAGGCTTCTGCACAGCGTGGTGACTGAGTTCCAAGAGCAAGAGCCCCCAGAAAGAAAACAAGGTTGAAGCTGTCTTGCCTTTCAGGACCTAGCCTCGGAAGTAGCAAGCATCACTTACACTGCAATCTGGAGGAATTCCGGGGCTAGGTTCCAAAAGGTGATGCAACTAGAGGCGAGTCCTAAGGCCACCCTGGATTGAAGGGCGGGAAATGAGGCTCCACTTCCATGCGGCAGGAATGTCAAAGAATCTGCAGACATGTTCTTCAACTATTCAGGGATCAAGGATTATCTCTTTCTCATCCCAGCTTTATTGAGGTATAACTGACAAATAAAAATTGTCTATGTTTAAAGTGTACAATATGATGTTTTGATACATACATACATTATGAAATGATTGCCACTATCAAGCTAATAAATTCATCACTTCCCAGAGTTACCTTTTTTTGTAGTGAGAACATCTAAGATCTATGCTTTCAGCAAATTTCAAGTATAGGATATATTATTATTAACTATACTAAACATGCTGTACTAAACATGTATCAGGTCTACAAAATTTACTCATTTTATAACTGAAAATTTGTACCCTTTGACCAAAATCCCCACTGTTTCCCCCAACACTTCACCCAGTTCCTGGCAATCACCCTTCTACTCACCATTTCTGTGAGTTCAACTTCTTTAAGTAAGATGATACAGTATTTGTCTTTGATTAGAGGTGTATTTCCTTAAAATTGTAAATACAGTCAATACAGAAATCAAAAGGGGAACGTGATCATATTGCCTGAGAAAGGAGAGAAAGTAGAAGGCAGTGGGAGATCAAATTTCATTGATCATACCAGGAAATCAGTAGCTAAAGTCTAAAACCACTATATCAAAGAATGGGAATATAGCATATTATTTAGATATGTAGGGGGAAAAATAAAACCTTTATAACATAGAAGAGTTGAAAATAGTTGCCTGAAGGAAACAAAAATGGAGTTAGGGAAGGGTGGATGTCTGCTATGGAATTTCATTGTAAACCCTTTCGGAAGGGTAACATTTTAACAATGAGCTTGTATAACCTTGATAAGATTTTGAAATTTACATTAAAATTTAAATTAAGATTTTTGAAATTTACATTAAAATTTCGTGTGTTTCAATGGCTTTAAGAAGCCAGCCTCACTGGGAGAAGGCATGAGCACATGGCCAGCCTCATGTGGGGTCTGCAGTATGAAATCTTGCTGCCTCCTTAAAGGTAGAAGAATTACTGTATTTTATTTTAGTGTGAGTACCAAAATGCAATCACTCTCCATACCATGCCACAGCCACTAAACCCAAGAGCTGATGTACTTTAAGAAACAGAGTGGTATATAAATCTGTTTGCAGTGCAGGTGACAATTTGATTGATACTCTGCACTTGTCAAAAGAAGCACACAGGTTATTTATAGCAACATAGCATTATTGCTAATTAGATGTTGTATTTCTATGGCCATCTAATAGCTCTTATGTTTAATGTGGAAGAAATAAAAAACCCACAGCCCATCATTATTGCAGTGTTTGCTATTTATTTGGGAGGCTAGGGGTAGGAGTTGGGGGTAGGGTGGCTGGAGTAACAGAGGTTGGCCAAACAAGCAAAAGACAAGGACAGGGTGATTAGTCATTATTCTGCTGATTAGGTTACTGACCTTTGTTGGGAAATGAATTGAAAGGGTTTTTTTTTAAAAAAGTCAACCACAGTTAGGAGGACATATTGAGGAATAAAGGGATGTCAGACCTCCATACTAACTTAGGCTGGACCTGCCTAAGCTCATTACAACAGAAATCAGAGCAGTCAACCAGGAGATGAAGGGCTAGCCACCCAGCCCATGGAGGAAATTTTAAGGTTTCGTACCTGAGCAATCTATCCCGCTGCCTGGGAGGAGAGTCCAGAATTTAATGATTATGTATAGAGCGAGTTGCTGCAGCTCAATTTGGAAAGTGTTGTGTATTAATCAGGATAGGTTGGGTTATATTGGAATAAAAAGTTGCTCCCAAATCACATTGCCTTAAGACGAGAAGAGCACAGTTATTCCTCCTGCTATATGTCCTGTGTGGGTCAGGCGGAAGCTCTTCTCCACATAGTGACTCAGGTGACCAGGCTAATGGAGGCTCCAGTGTCTCCTCACTGTATCATCTGGAACACAGAGCCTCCTTGGTGGCCGTGTCAGGTGAGGAGAAAGAACAGGCAATTGAACATGGAAGCTGTATTGCTTCAACCCACAGGTAACAAACAACATTGATCCGTAAATTTTAGTGGTTTGAAGTGTTGCTAGGTCTCTTCCTAAATGCAAGGACCTGTAAAATATGAAGGAACAAATGGTGTATTCTCAGAGCATCCTTTGTCCTCTGTAAACTGGAATTGACCTGCGTGGCTGGCCCACCACCACCCAGCATGGTTGCCCAGGCATCACCTCTGATTGGTCAGTGACTATGCCATCCCTGGGGTGGTTGTTGGGCTTTTTTTTTTTTTTTTTTTCATTTTTAAATATTACATCTGAATATGATATAACAGGAGGAAAAAAAATATTTTTATACCTGATCTGGACATCTGTCTTTAAGAGGTATATTTCTTTTTCCATGAAACGTAAATTCACAATTCTTATATCCCTTTGACATTTAATGTCCTCAAATTTAGTCTGTGGTGGACAAAAGAATCTTACAAGGTACCATTTCTTTATGTCCTTGGGAGGTGGGGTCAAGCATTAGAGGGAAAATAATTCCAATATTTAAGAGAACGAATAGACTTAGCAGAAAATGCATTTCTGTACTGTAACATCAGGAGAACACGAGGCCACGGAGTGTTGACGCATGTAGTGGAAAACTGTTGCAGCTGCCCACAAAGCACTCTCTGAGCTTTGAGGGCTCTCTCCACTGTGTAAATCTCATCCCCCCAAGGTACTTTCCGAAAATCGACTTGGCTCAGATTTTCCTGAGAGGCAGCAAAGTGTCTGTGAGGGTATATGGGCTTGCGAGCCAGTCCCTGCCAATTGGATGCACCTGTGTGAGATTTGTTTCCAACGTAGGGAGAAGGAAGTGTGTGGGCATCCATTTTGCTGGCTCAGATTGTGGGAGAGGCAATGAGGTTCTAGAACCATCTGTCTGATTTGTAAGCTTTCTAGTCATGACAAGTAGCAGGTTCTTGGCGGCCCACTCTCTGGTTCCAGGCATTGCTCTTGGGAAGTCCGTTGAAATCTGTTTCTTCAATCCCATCCGTAATCCTGAAGAAATCCTTTTCCACTTGAAAGAGGTAGAGTGGATTCTGTTGTCTGCAACTAAGATCCCTGACTGATACAATATTCTTAAAACTGAATATTACGTGCAAGAGTTTTGAAGAATGGGTAAATATGATGAGAAATGAAGTACCTATTTTAGAAAACAAATATATTAGCAATTCAAGAAGTTGCCCACATACCGGGAAGAGAGTAAGAACGTTGGAAATGGCAGACAGAGGTGAACTGTGGTCCCAAAAGGTGCAAGGCCAGCTCCCTATATGGTGTCAGCCCTACTGATGTGGAGCCTTCATCCAGGGCATGTGCAGCCTTGATCTCTGGATGACCTGTAGGGCTACCACCATGTTTGTGTCCTTGGTTTAATGAAGTATTTGATATGGTCTTATCAAGTGAGTTTTCAGCCTCTCCAAGGGTTATAAGCACACGAGTGAAGAAGTATTACTTCTGAAACCTGCTGTTTAAATCAGTGTAAATGCTGGCCACACACCTCCATGCAAATGGCAGGCCCGGGTGTGCCCCCTTTTCAAAAAGTCAGTCACATTTTTGTTCCCTGCTTTATGGGGAATTTCTCTCCCTGCATGGGAGCAACTGAGTCCATTTCTGGAGCTGCTGTCTCTGGTGCCCTAACACACCCTCTTGGCCCTCGTTCATGCTGGGCAGTTGCACCCACGTGAGCGAAGACTCGTCATTCCCTGATGTATTAGTCTGTCCTCACACTGCTAATAAAGACATACCCAAGACTACTGGGCAATTTATAAAGGAAAGAGGTTTAATGGACTCACAGTTCCACATGGCTGAGGAAGCAAGGGCACGTCTTACATGGTGGCCAGCAAGAGAGTTTGTGCAGGGGAATTCCCATTTATAAAACCATCAGCTCTCATGAGACTTATTCACTGTTAAAAGAACAGCATGGGAAAGACCTGCCCCCATGATTCAACTACCTCCCACCAGGTCCCTCCTGGACATGTGGAGATTATTACAATTCAAGGTAAGATTTGGGTGGGGACACAGAGCCAAACTGTATCACCTGAGCGGGCCCCACCTCCAGGCATTAAGGGCATCTTTCCACATTTTGCTCCAGGCTTTTCTGACATCATGGGAACCCATTCCTAAGCATGGAGTTTACACACCCGGGGAAACCTGTAACCCCAGGAATGCAGGCTTCTAGCCTTTAATCAACCAGTTCTGGGAGAATCCTGCCTCTGTAAATCGAGTTCCTCTGGGCACAGCTGCAACCTTGACAACACACGATTGTGTTGGCTTCCCCGTCACTATCCCCTGCTGCTCACGCCTCACTCGCACCTCCTGCAAAGAGGTGAACTGCACCCTAGCCCTTTTCTAAGGGTGTTTTGGGGGGAATTCAAATGAACAAGATGTCCACGATGCACAGTGGTGACTGAGGTTGCTAATTGCTAAAGAAACAAAAAGTTTGCATCTCAATGACAGTTTAGAATAAAACCTCAAAAACCAATATACTTTCATCTAATCACCTTTCTGGTCAACTTCATTCAGTAGGGTACAGTTATGTGCCATATAACAACATTTTGGTCAACAATGGACTGCATATACCACTGTGGTTCCATAGGATTACACTACTGTATTTTTATTCTGACTTTTCTATGTTGAGACACACAAATACTATTTACCATGGTGTTCCAACTGCCTGCAGCATTCACTGCAATCACCTGCCGTACAGTTGTGTAGCCCAGGAGCAACAGGCTGTGCCATACGGCCAGGTGTGTAGTAGGCTCTGCCTTCTAGGTTTGTGGAATATACTCTTTGATGTTCACACAATGATGAAATCACCTAACAATGCATTTCTCAGCATGTATCCCCATTCTTAGCAACCCCTCACTGTTCATTGTAAGCAAAATAAACCGATTCTCACTACCTAACATTTTTTAAAAAATGAATTTATTGCAAGAATATGGGCTCTCTCAGAGGATGAATTAAAAAGCTGGACAAAAAGCCCTCAGAAAAGGTAGGAACCAGGACAATGCTAGAGATAGACCAGGGTAAATGGCATAGAGTTCTCAGGTGCCACAAATGAGACAAATGAAATCCAACTATTCTTGACCTGGCTTCACTCCCTTTGAGTGAAATTCAAGTCCCAGGGAGAGAGGCTGCTGGTCCTAGCTCCAGAGATGCCTGCCTACTCTGCCTACTTCTGAAGAGGGGAGAGAGTTATTGTGCCCCGCCAAGCGTCATGCAAAGGAGAGGTGATAGCTTCCCAAAGGAAAATGGATGTCATCTTATACAAAAGGAGGTAGGAAAGGCAAAAACTATGTATCCTAGTGACTCATTGTTTTCCTTTAAAAATGTTATGAGGAAATGTCTCAATATGTAACTCAAATCCTGTTTGTTTGAAAGTTTATGCCTACTGTCTCATGTCTTTATTAAACAGTTAACCCCTGTAAAAAAAAAAAAAAAAAAAAAAAAATGCTACCTTTTTGCAAGTCTCCAAGCTTAATGGGCCAGTTAGCTTTTATGTCCATTTCTTCAAAATGCCCGTTTCTTAAATGTGCCTCACACAGAGTTAAGTGATGGGAACACACTGCTTGGAGGTTGAGGTGTCGGGCTGTGAGCTGTTCTGGTTGGATAAGCCTCCGTCTTCCTCTGATGCCTTCCCCAAGCCAATTTTCCACAGGGCAGGGAAGGCTGGAGGTTCAGCTGGCGCTCCATTTCATTTGCTGTATGGAATGTTTGCTCCCTCTAACCTCCTCCAATGGAGTGCTCAGATTAGGTGTGTTAATCACTGTGATGTTGAGCCCTGTGTCCTCTCTGTGACACCTCTCTGTGTCTATGTGTTCTCATCATTTAGCTCCCACTTATAAGTGAGAACATGTGGTATGTTGTTTTCTGTTCCTGTGTTAGTTTGCTAAGGATAAGGACCTCCAGCTCCAACCATGTCCCTGCAACGGACATGATTTTGTTCCTTTTTATGGCTATATAGTATTCCATGATGTATAGTTAAGCACTTTGATGCTTTTGTTTAGGAAGGAATCAGTTGACGCAGCTCACATTACACTATTTTTATTTCTTCTAATGTTATTCATCTATTTTAACATATATGGGATCATTTCACAACCATATATTAAAACGGCAAGTGATCTCCAAAGAGGCTATAGTAGCTTTAGGGACAAAAAAGAACAACAGCAACAACAAAATGTTTTTTCTCATTACAAAAAGATAAGTCAATTTAACTTACTCGTTTTGACTTAAGACTAATGAGAAATCATGAGGAGGTCCCCTTTCAGGTTGCATCAGTTAAGACGGTGATTATCTGTGAGTAACAGAACTTGGAAATCAATGGTTAGAATGAGCAAGCTCTTAATTCTGTCTGCAAACGTGCTTGGAGGTGGATGCCGAAGCTGAGTGTGGCCATGCTTCTAGCATCCAGCCACTTCCTTTTTGACTAGTCACTGTATTCGATTCCTAGTGCTGCTGTACTGAAGTGACGAAGTAACACAACGTGGTGGCTAAAAACAAGAGAAACTCACTCCATCACTGTTCTGGAGGCTCCAAGTCTAACATTGTGGTGTGACCAGGGCTGTGCTGCCTCTGGAGGCTCTAGGGAAGAATCCTTCCTACCTCTTCCAGCTTCTGTGGGTTGTGCCAATTCTTGATATTCCTCAGCTTATGGATGGATCATCCCAATCTCTGGCTCCATCTTCCTGTGTCATCCTCCCTGTGTGTCTCTCTGTGTTTTTTCTTCTTGTAAGGACACCCACAATCCCACCTTAATCCATTAAGACCATGTCTCAACTAATCACATCTACAGATATACTGATTCCAAATAAACACACATTCTGGGTCTCCAGGTGGACATGAACTTTGTACTCAATCCACCATGGTCATCACTCATCTGTGCTTATGTATCAGACATTTCGGAGGGCATTTACTAGTTACCAGGCGCTGTTCTAAACACCCTACAAATATTAATACACCAAATCTAGGGCAAACCCAAGAGGTACATTATTATGCTCATTTTATAGCTGAAGAGAATTAGGCACTAAGAGTTAAGTAACTTGCTTGGAGCCACCCAGCTAGTAGTGTCACAACCAGGATTCAAACGTGGGCAGTCTGATATGGTTTGGCTGTGTCCCCACCCAAATCTCATCTTGAATTTTAGTTCCTATAATTCCCACATGTTGTGGGAGGGACCTGGTGGGAGATCATTGAATCATGCATTCGGGAAGTTTCCCCCATACTATTCTCGTGGTAGTGAATAAGTCTCAGGAGATATGATGATTTTATTTGGGGTTTCCCCTTTTGCTTGGCTCTCATTCTCTCTTTACCTGCTGCCATGTAAGATGTGCCTTTGTTCTTTCCTCACCTTCCGCCATGATTGTGAGGCCTCCCCAGCTACCTGGAACTGAGTCCATGAAACCTCTTTTTCTTTATAAATTACCCAGTCTTGGCCATATCTTTCTTATCAGCAGCATGAAAACAGACTAATACACAATCCAACGAGAGATTCCCTGCACTTAACTATTAATAATTCACTACACTGAAATCATGTGTCTTTTAACCACATACCACCACCTTTGAGTCACAAGATGCGGTTTAACTCCAGCATTATCTGTGCCTAGTGGGCAGGAAGAAAGGAAAAAGGAAAGACAACTTTCAGAATCTGCTTAGTTCTTGTTATTTTTTTCATTTTAATTTAATTTTTATTTAACTTTTATTTTAAATTAAGGAGTACATGTGCAGGTTTGTTACAAAGGGAAACATGCCATGGAGGTTTGTTGTACCAATTATTTCACCACCCAGGTATTAAGCCTGCCACCTATTGGTTGTCCTGATCTTCTCCCTCCTCCCAACCTCCACCTTCCCATAGGCCCCAGTGTTTTGTTCCCCTCTATGTGTCCATGTGTTCTCATCATTTAGCTCCCACATAAGCGAGAACATGTGATATGTTGTTTTCTGTTCCTGTGTCAGTTTGCCAAGGATAATGGCCTCCAGCTCCAACGATGTCCCTGCAAAGGACATGATCTCGTTCTTTTTAATGACTGCATAGTAGTCCATGGTGTATATGTATCACATTTTCTCTATCCAGTCTACCATTGATGGACATCTAGTCAGTGGTAGATTTCACGTCTTTGCTATTGTGAATACTGCTGCAATATACATGCACATGCGTGCATCTTTATGGTAGAATGATTTATATTCCTTTGGGTATATACTTGGTAATGGGATTGCTGGGTCAAATGTATTTCTGTTTTTGTCTCTTTGAGGAATTGCCACACTGTCTTCCACAGAGGTTGAACTAATTGACACTGCTACCCACAGTGTATAAGTATTCCCTTTACCCCACAATGTCACCAGCATCTGTGGTTTTTAAAAATCTTTTTAAAATAGCTATTCTGACTGGTGTGAGATGGTATCTCATTGTGCTTTTGATTTGTATTTCTCTAGTGATCAATGATGTTGAGCTTTTTTATATGATTATTGGCTGCATGTCTGTCTTCTTTTGAGTTTTTGTTTTTTCACAAAATTTTCTGGAAGTCTCACTAAATGACTTTTATTGATATCTTCTGGGCCAGAAATGTGCCACAGATTAAGGGCAGCCAAAAACTATAGTCACTTTATTTAGGCATATCACAGCCACAAATGAAATTGGGGTTTTGTTAGGAAAAAAAGGGAAAGCAGGCATCGAATGGGCAACAAACTGTCTAACACAGAGATCAATCTCTTAAAGTGTTTTAAAACTTGCGCAATGGTTTTCGCCATTATTTTCCTCATCTCTGTGTTAAAATTAATTTTCAAAGGTAAACATGAATAAATGACTATGCTGATACTTGAAGCATAAAATCAAGACACCGAAAACATGAGGAAATTTAAAAAACAAAAATCAAAATAAAGAAACACTCTAATTCTGGTTCCAATCCATCAGACCACCGCATGACAGATTACTTTAGTGATGTAGCAGACTCGGTCAGGGCCCTACATATTTCCCTTGTACCCTAGCACAGCAGTGTGCTCCTGACCAGGTCCAAGTGCCACCCTCCATCGGGAGCTTCCTTTGAAACCGTAGAAGTCTGTTTTGCCTGCACATGCAGTGGGCTGGAAGTGCTAAGCAGTGGTTTGTTTAGGAGCAGCACTCAGGATTTGGTGTATAAATACCCCAGCTCCCTCAGTCCTCAATGAAATTATTCTTAGGTGTATATTCCAGAGAATTTCCTTGCGGGGAAATACATCATAATATATTTCAATCCATTGAAATACATACACATTTACACACTGCTATGGTTGGAATGTCTGTTCCCACAAACCTCATGTTGAAATGTGATCCCCAGTGTTGAAGGCAGGGCCATGGGAGGTGTTTGGGTCATGGGAGTGAATCCCTCATAAGTAGGTAAAGTCCCTCTCTGGTTGCAGTGGGCGTGGGGTAGCGATGGAGTTCTCAGTGTTGTTAAGAGCCTGACACTTCCCCTGTTCTTCTCCCTTGCTTCCTCTACTGTGGGGTGATCTCTGCACATGCCTGCTCCCTTCGCCCTCCTCCACAAGGCTTTCTCCAGATGCCCAATCTTCCAGCCAGCAGAATCATGAAGCAAACAAACCGTTTTTTCTTATAAATACCCAGCCTCTCTAGGTTTCTTTGTTTGGGTTTCTTTGTTGTTTGTTTGTTTTGAGAGAAGGCCTCGCTCTGTTGCCCAGGCTGTAGTGCATTGGCACAACCATGACTCACTGCAGCCTTGACCTCACTGAGCTCAGGTGATCCTTCCACCTCAGCCATTCAAGTAGCTGGGACTACAGGCATGTACCACCACAGCTGCATAAACTTTTTTCTATTTGTTTGTGGAGACAGGGTCTCACCATATTGCCCAGGCTGGTCTTGAACTCCTGGGTTCAAGTGATCCACCTGCCTCGGCCTCCCAAAGGGCTGGGATTGCAGGTATGAGCCACTGCACCCAGCCTGGTATTTCCTTATAGCAATACAAATGGACTAAGACACACACAGAATATACAATATATTTCATCATCCTCTGCAGGATCAGCTCCAGGTGCCCACTGTGGTAACTGGTTTAATCTACACAACTTGTTAGTAGCCTCCTTTTCCCTGTGTCGCTTGCACACTCTCCTATTGAAGTTTCCTGAACGTCCTAGATACATTTCTCTTGAATCTTTGTCCCAGGATCTATTTCCAGGCTGGCTCAAACTAAGACATGGGTCATTATTTCTCCAGCAAGACAGGGACTGTTACTGCTTCCCTATAATGGATGACAGTGGGTCAACCCCCAGGAAAAATATCTGAAACCTCACTTTAATGGTTATACCTTTCTCAGTGCCACATCCAGTCTATTCTCTGCTATTGTACCTCCTCCTCGGCTCTGGAGTGCCGAAAGTTCTGTAGTGCTTTGTCAGAGATCCTTACTGGCACACAGATAATGCCCAAGTAGCAGAAAGGGTGTATGAAGTGACAATAAGGATTATGATTGGCTGATGGGATGGAGATATGTTTTCTAAAGAGAGTCTGTGCCTTTATTTCCTAGGCTCTGAGGTGCTGTGATAAGGTGAACACACAGCAATAAGGAAGCTGAGCTTTCAAGGGTTTTCTGGGGTCCAAAAATCGAGCAGTTATAGGTCATATCTCAAGCAAAGCTAAGGCTTTGCAGGTACTTCTGCCCCTGAACAAGGATCTCCTTTGTCCTCCTCTTATCTAAATTAAAGACTTTTGTGAGTCATCCCCGTACCATTTGCTCCTGGAAAAAGCAAAGCTGTGCAAAAGAGAAAATTCTTGACGTCAAAGAATTGGAAATACACAGAGGAGGCAGGGAAATACCAAGCCTGAGGGCTCAGTCACTCAGCCCCACTGAGATCTTTGTGGGCAGAAAGACATATGCTATTCAGAGAAAAAGGCAACACCCCAGACATATGGGCTTACAGCTGCTCGTCAGTCATTCCCAGTGTCATTTCTCATTATATTAACCTGAATGTGCAAAAACATGAAAGGCCTTTGGATTTTATCGTTGGAGTAGAGATGCTCTTCACTTTTTACCACGAATGTGAGAAATTGTGTTCCCCGAGACTGATGTCAGAAGTGGCCACACTGCTCCCTTGTCTGTCTCTCCCTTTTGTGATGAGCCAGTTTTGGCCAGAAAGTTAAACAGCATTGTTCCACTTTTTTTCCAGAGTACTACTTGTTCCTTTTGATCCTCACCCTTTAGAGTAGAAAAAAAATATTAGGTTGGTGCAAAAGTAACGGTGATTTTTGCCATTAAAGCTAATTTTTCCTGCCTAGAGCAGGAGGAAATTGTATCATATACTGATTTTGCCTCTTCATTTTTGTGCTATGTTTTTATTCGAATTAAAATAAAATCGGGCTGGGAACCCAGAGAGGAGAAAACGTGTATGGGTAATGGGACTTTGAAGGCCTATGCATATTCCAACAGTTTAAAGCATGGTCTCTGAAATTCGGGAGCATTCCAAATTGGAGTCTTGTCTGTTAGAATTAAAATAATGAACAATATATGTATTGCTACATCCAAAGCTAACCCCAGTGAGCTGGTTATAGACAAATCTCATCCCATAAAGAAAAAATAAGAGCTTATCTAAGAAATAGTTAACATAAGGAAAATAGTTATGTAATTTTAGGATGATAAACTTCTATTCCTTCTGCTGGCATTCTACTAACAGGCATTTTACATTCCACATGAAAATCAAAATAACAAGAATCTTTGCAAGCTCATCTCTCAAAATGACATGGATACAGCCCTACTGAGCTCGCAGTCTTAGAAGGAAAATAAAGCGATTAAATAACTATGAGTGAAAGTAAAATGACAGTTGTGTTAGATCCACCCTAACCAGCTCCTAGCACCCACCCAGACCTTTTGCTGTTATTCTGTCACGGAAAAGACAGATACATTCAGAGTTAACAGAAGAAATGCAATGTGGCATGTTGATAAAACACCTCTTAGGGACACCACTGGCATGTGATGAGCTGAAGCTGAGCAAAGAACATGGTGCACTAGGACTTGGGAGTTGTATCATACAGAGATGTGTGTTTCTATTGGGGCGTCTACGTTTTTGTGATAGAAAACGCAGTCTCGGCAGAGGAGAATGAGATTCGCTTACCAGGTCTTGAGGCTCAGCTTTCTTCATCTAAAAAATGGGCTCCTATGATCTCTCAGGCCCCCAGCAATGAAAAATCACAAGAATTCTAGAAGAGTAGCTGAGGATGGGCATGGGTGCGTTGGAGAGAGAGATGTGGGGTGTCATGGGATCCAGAGATGCTCCATGTCTGGGAAGCACCACCGAGGCATAGGTGTGCCTGAAAAAAAGGATTCGTGCATAGAGTGTGAGGAGCTGGGGAGCAGGAAGGTGAGGATGTGAGTCCCAATCCTTTCCCTGTTGAGTGCACTCAACAAATATTAACACCGTTCATTGTAGCTAAGCTCTGTGCCAGGTGCTAGTGAGCAGAAAGCAGATACAGCCCCATGGAGCTTACAGTCTGCAAGAGAGATAAAGGGATTAAATAACTATAGGTAAAACAGCAACTGTTAGGTACTACCAAGGGGAAAGGTTCAGGGCATTCTTCATTCTGAAAGCAGATACTCGGGGCAAGCTGGGATACCCCTAAAGACACACGTCTTGAGCTGCTCTATGAAAGAAGGGTTTGCAGCAAAATGCATGTTGGAGTGAGTGTGGATATGTGTGGTGCAGCGTGGATCACATCAGTGGGGATGTGGGAGCGCTGCTGGAGCCACAATAACATTCCAGACACAGTCTGAAGGCCAGGACCCAATAAAAGCCTGGAAAATTGAAACAGAGTGAAAGAAAGCCAGAGCAAGAGAGCACGGAGAGTGAGGGCCCTCTCCCTGCCTCTGTCTTCCCCACATGCCACACTCGGGTGGTGCAGTGCTGCTCATCTAAGCTTCTTGCACAACACCAGGCCCCTCTAGCCATCCATCGGCTGCTGAAGCCACCATCGTCGTGTCCATGTTTAGACCTGTTTGAGTTAGCTGATACATGGACTCAGGAGCTGGATTTCCCAGCCTCAAATCCTGCCTTCATTGATTTCTACCTGGGTGACCCTGGGCAAGTCACAAAACCTCTCTGTGCCATCTGTAAACTGGGAAGAAGAAGAAACTTTGTCTTATCAGGATGCCATGAGGATTGATGAGCTGGTATTTTTAAAGCACTTACAAAGGCGCCTGACACATAACTGTTCGCCAACACAATATTAGTAATAAATTTTCTCCACCACTTTTTCTATCCTCCACCCCTTCGCCATCATAGTTGTCCTGCAGGAATCTGGGTGAGGACAGAACATGATCCCTTGGCTGCCACAGTCACCCAGTGGGTGCTGCCCACCGGGATTTCTGAGCCTGCAGAAGAGGCCAGTGCTGTTTGCAGGGCGGCTGAGGAAAGGCAGGCGGCATACTCCCGGGGGCTGGGCCATCTCAGGAGGGGATGTGATGGAAGGGTGTGTTTGGTCTTCCAGGAGGCAGAAATTCTGAACACAGCCATCCTCACGGGGAAGACGGTGGCTGTCCCGGTGAAAGTGGTCTCCGTGGAGGACGACGGCACAGTGACAGAGCTGTTGGAGTCTGTGGAGTGTAGATCGTCTGATGAAGACGTGATTAAGGCAAGTTGACACCTCCCCGCCCCTGCAAAAACCTGCTGTCATGTCAGCTTCTGTGCTCCTGGACCAGCTTGGGACCTCTGGGACCTCTGGGTCCCACAGGATCGCTCCCATCCCATTCTGGTTATCCTGCCACTTAAATCAGGAGATTCTCCCTGGCACAAATATTGGACAGAATGCAAAACTGCTCTGGCTGATGACTCCGAGTCTGGGAGGCTGTCCCTTGACACTCTGTGTTTGCCGAATGCCCTTGGCCTCTTCCCAGATCCCCACGGAGATTGTGGCGGGAGGCAGGGACCAGCTTACCCTCCACCCACCCCAGGCCAGGGAGAAGAGGGGAGGGAGCCCCAGAGCCTAGGCGGATGGGTGTGTGTCCACACACTCCGGGATGATTCTCTAGCACACAGCATTTGTGTGAAATCAATGGTGGTATAAGGTATACAACTACTCCCAGCTTTGATTTACAATACTGGCCAAGGGAGAAAGAGGAAATCGTTCTCTATTCCTCTGCTCAGCCCACAAAATTCCACCTGAGCTAGGGATGTGGATGAACAGCGCTCACCCCTCCTTCCTTCATCTCGGCCTCTTCAATTGAATGCAAAAATCATTCAAAACAAAGGCACACTGGGAGACGGATGGAGGAGGCCGGGGACATGGAGTCTTGCTCTGCCAGGAACCTCATAGAACACTTCCAGCCTGCGGGAGGTAAATGGGTTCCTCAGGCTGCCACCGCCCACTCCAGAGCCAGGGCTGCAGTGACAGATGCAGCAGGCACCTCCTTGAAGGAGGAGGCTGCCAACAAAAGCCCGGGACAACGAGAAGGGCGTCACGAGGCTCCCGAGACTCCTTCCGCATGAGTCCCAGCCAGGGCCGGAGCACAGGACAATACCCAGACAGGAACTGGTGTGTTGTCTGCTCTGAAGCAAATCTTCACGGAGCATTTTTGCTCACTTAAAACACAGTCAACAAACGCAAATCTAATCCCCACTAAGTGCTAGATACTGTTCAAAACTCTAGGACCGCATAAATGAGACGGACAAGCCCCATCCTTAAGGTTTCAGAGAGAAGGCAGAGATGTCAGAAAGCAACAGGGCAGCAGGAACACATGACATCATACAGCACTCCGGCCTACTCATTCCAGAATCTTCCTCACATCATCACAGGGAGACTTCCTTGACTGGCTCCAGCCAATATCTAGGCTCATCTTACATTTCTCCCCTCTCTGCACTTCCAAGCCTTCAGCAAATCCTGTTGGCAATGCCTTCCAAGGATAGCCAGGATCCAGTCCTCCTTCACAGGTCCTGCCACCACCCCGATCCCAGAAACAGTCACCTCAATCAAAGCATTGACCACCTGACTGGTGTCCTAGGTCCCATCCTTGCCTCCTCTCCCATAACCCCTCTTTAGTGCCACAGCCAGGGCGGCCACAGGCGATCTGATCATGTCACTCCTCTGCTTGGCCCCTCCCACTTCTCTCACATGATGACCTCCAGGCTGATGAGTGGACACGGATGTGCAGTTTGATAGAAGAAATCAGTCTAATCATGAGGTTAGAGATCTATCTAACCTCATGTGAGACAGATCAGTTGGGTGACGACAGTTTACAACAATCTATTACATATTTCAAAATAGCTAGAGAATAATACAAATGTTCCTTGCATAAAGAAACATCAAACAACTTAGGTGGAGGTTATCTTAGTTACACTGATTGGATCTTTGCAAATTGTATGAATGTATTAAATGGCCACGTGGACCCCAAAATATGTATATTTATTATGGATCAATACTGTTTTTATAAAAAAAAATTCACTGGCTTCCCCTCCTCAAAGGAAAAGCCAAAGTGTTTACAGAGACAGAATCAAACCTTTGCAGCCACACCTGCTGTAACGCTGACCTCACGCTAGGCACAGCCCCTCTGGTTCCTTCCACTCTGGTCACACTGAAGTCTTGGCCGCTCCTGTAACAGTACAGGCATCCCCTCCCCTCCCTCTGCCTTTAAATTTCTTTCCCTAGATGCCTGCATGGCTCCCTCACCTCATCTTCTCCCCAAGGCCTTTCCTGAGCAGCATCAGCAAAATCTTTACAGACACCCACAGCACTGCCTTCCCCATCCCTGCTGAACTTCTATTTATATATCCATATATGTCATACATAGCATATGTTTATGTATTCACAGATACACTATGTATTTTTGTTTATTGTATTCATCATCTGACTGTCCTCGTTGGAACCTAAGCTCCGTGAGGGCAGGGCTGTATTCATTGTCTGACTGTCCTCATTGGAATGTTGGAACCTAAGCTCCGTGAGGGCAGGGCTGTATTCATTGTCTGACTGTCCTCGTTGGAACCTAAGCTCCATGAGGGCAGTGCTATTTGGGTCCACTTTGTTCGCCACTCTATTCTTATCACAACAGTATTGGGGGGTTTTTTGTTTGTTTTGTTTTTTGTGTGTGTTTTAAACTTTCATTTCAGATTGGGGGTACATGTACAGGTTTGTTATATATTAATAGGTCACCTGCGTGTCACAGAGCTTTGACGTACAGATAATTTCATCAGCCAGGTAATAAGCGCAGTATGCAAGAGGTATTTTTTTCTGATCCTCTCCCCCTCCCACCCTCCACTCTCCCATAGACCCCAGTGTGTGTTGTTCCCCTCCTAGTATCCATGTGTTCTCCTTGTTGATCTCCCACTTGTAAGCAAGAACATGCAGTATTTGGTTTTCTATTCCTATGTTAGTTAGGATAATGGCCTCCAGCTCCATCCATGTCCCTGCAAAGGACATGATCTCATTCTCTTTTATGGCTGCATAGTGTTCCATGGTGTATGTGTACCACATTTTCTTTATCCAGTCTAGCATTGATGGTCATTTAGGTTAATTTCATGTCTTTGCTATTGTGAACAGTGTAGCAATGAACATTCACATGCATGTATCTTTATGGTAGAATGATTTATATTCCTTTGGGTATATATCAAATAATAGGATTGCTGGATTGAATGGTAGTTCTGTTTTTAGCTCTTTGAGGAATCACCAAACTGCTTTCCATAGTGGCTGAACTAATTTGCATTCCCAATTTGCACCGTATAAGCATTCCCTTTTCTCCACAACCTCACCAGCATATGCTTTTTTTTTTTTCTTTTTTTGACTTTTTAATAGGCCATCTGACTAGTGTGAGATGGTATCTCATGGCGATTTGGATTTGCTTTTCTCTAATGATTAGCGATGTTAAGCATTTTCTCATATGCTTATTGGCTGTATATATGTCTTCTTTTGAAAAATGTCTGTTCATGTCCTTTGCTCACTTTTTAGTGGGGTTGGTTTTTGCTTGTAAAATTGCTTACGTTCCTTACAGGTGTAGGATATGAAACCTTTGTCAGATGCTTAGTTTGCAAATATTTTTTCCATTCTGTTTGTAGGTTGTCTGTTTACTCCGTTGAGTTTCTTTTGCCCTGCAGACGCTCTTAACTTTAATTAGATCCTGTTTGTCAATTTTTGTTTTTGTTGCAATTGCTTTTGGCATCTGCATCATGAAATCTTTGCCAAGTTCTATGTCCAGAATGGTATTTCTTAGGTTATCTTCCAGGGTTTTTATAGTTTTTAGATTTACATTTAAGTATTTAATCCATCTTGAGTTAATTTCATATGTGGTATAAGGAAGGGGTAGGTCATTCAGGAGTAGGTTGTTTAACTTCCATGTAATTTTATGATTTTGGGTGATTTTCCTTATATTTATTTGTATTTTTATTGTGCTGTGGTCTGAGAGTGTGGTTGGTATGGTTTCAATATTTTTTTGAATTTGCTAAGGATTGTTTTATGTCTGATTATGTGGTTGATTTTGGAGTATGTGCCACATGGTGATGAGAAGAATGTATATTCTATTGTTTAGGGGTGGAGAGTTTTGTAGATGTCTATGAGGTTCATTTGGTGAAGTGTTGAGTTCAGGTCCTGAATATCTATGTTAATTTTCCGCTTCAATGATTTGTCTAATACTGTCAATGGGATGTTGAAATTTCCCACTATTATTGTATGGGGATCTAAGTCTCTTCCTAGGTCTCTAAGAACTTGCTTTATGAATTTGGATGCTTCTGTATTGGATGCAGGTATAGTTAGGATAATTAGGTCTTACTGAATTGAACCATGTACTATATAATGCCCTTCTTTTTTTCATCTTTGTTGGTTTAAAGTCAGTTTCTTTTTCTGAAATTAGGATTGTAACTCTTGCTTTTTTTTCCATTTTCTATTTCTTTGATAGATTTTCCTCCATCCCTTTATTTTGAGCCAATGGATGTCACTACATGTGAGATGGGTCTCTTAAAGACAGCATACCATTAAGTCTTGTTTCTTTATCCAGCTTGCTATTCTGTGCCTTTTAATTGAGGCATTTAGCCCATTTACATTCAAAGTTAGTATTGATATGTGCAGATTTGATCCTGTCTTGGTGTTGTTAGTCATAGACTTGCTTGTGTTGTTGCTTTCTAATGTCACTGTTCTGTGTATTTAAGTGTTTTTTCAAATTGGCTGGAAATGGTCTTTCCTTTCCATATTTAGTGCTCCTTTCAGTAACTCTTGTCAGGCAGGTCTGGTGGTAACAAATTCTCTCAGCATTTGCTTGTCTGAAAAAGGGACTTATTTCTCCTTCACTTATGAAGATTAGTTTGGATATGAAATTTTTGGTTGAAAATTTTTTCTTTATGAATGTCGAATGTAGGACCCCAATCTCTTCTGGCATGTAGGGTTTCTGCTGCAAGGTCCACGGTTAGCCTGGTGGGGTTCCCTTTGTAGGTGACCTGCCCCTTCCCTCTAGCTGCCCTTAACATTTTTCCTTTCATTTTGACCGTGGATAATCTGATGATTGTGTCTTGGGGATGTTCTTCTTCTGTAATATCTCACAGGGGTGCTCTACATTTCCTGAATTTGAATTTTGGTGTCTCTAGTGAAGTTGGGGAAGTTTTCATGGATGATATCCTGAAATATGTTTTCCAAGCTGCTTGCTTTCTCCCTGTCTCTTTCAGGGATACCAGTGAGTTGCAGATTTGGTCACTTTACATAATCCCACACGCCTTCCTCGGAGGCTTTGCTTGTTCTTCTTCATTTCCTTCCTTTATTTTTGTTTGACCGAATTATTTCAGACAGACAGCTCTCAAGCTCTGAGATTTTTTCAGCTAGGTCAATTCTGCTTTTAATACTTGCAATTGCATTATTTAATTCTTGTAGTGTGTTTTTTAAGCTCTGTCACATCAGCTTGCTTCTTTTTTATAACGGCTATTTTGTTCTTATATCATTTTATTGTGATTCTTAATTTCCTTAGATTGGGTTTTGATGTTCTCTTGAATCTCAGTGATCTTTGTTTCTATCCATATTCTGAATTCTATTTATATCATTTCAGCCATTTCAGCCTCGTTAAGAACCTTTACCGGGGAACTAGTGCAGTCATTTAGAAGAAAAAAGGCACTCCAGCTTTTTTGGTTGCCAGAGTTTTGTGTTTGCTCTTTCTCATTTGTGTGGGCTGATATTTCTTCAGTATTTGAAGTTGGGTCCTTTGGATGGGTTTTTTTGCTTTTTTCTTATTTGATGAACGTTCTAGGGGGTTTGATTATGGTATAAGGTGGGTTCAGTTGACTGGCTTCAATTCTAGTCTGCTCCTGGGTCTCTGAGGAGCCCCCTCTGATTACTGTTTTCATGCCTGTATTTCTTTTGTTCAGTATGCTGGTCCATGAGGCTCCCTCAGGCAGGAGCCGCAATTGGCAGACAAGCTGTATACTTGCCAGGTTGGTCCTAATCTGCTGTCCATATGCTCCCTGGGGAAATATGAGGTTGTGCCTGTCCATAGAACTCAGGCGGAAACAGGACTGCTGTGTTGGAAGCTCTCTGGGTGTGACACATCTGGCTCTGGGAGGCAAGAGAGGGTGGAGTTCCCTGCCCAGCCATCCACATGTTTCCAGAGCAACAGGAGACTGTGCCCCTTGGCAAACTTAGGCAGAAGTAGGACCACTGAGCCAGAAGCTCTAGCAGGAGTGACTTGCCTGGTTACCAGTGGCAGGGGTGGGTAACAATGCCTGCCTGCCATCCAAATGCTTCCTGGGACCACAGGAGGCTGCACCCACCAGCTGAGTTCCCACAGAAGCAGGGCCACTGGACCAAAAGCTCTAGCAAGCATTGCCCTCCTGGCTGTCAGTCAACACTGGTGTTAAAAGGAAAACCTTAAACAAATTAAATGTAACAGAGTTTAATTGAGCAAATAATGATTCACAAATTAGGGAACCCCCAGTATCTGAACAGGTTCAGAGCGACTCTGGAGCTGCTATGTGGTCAGATGACATTTATAGACAGAAAAAGGAAAGTGGACCACAGAAAACAGAGTGAGGTGCAGATGCAGCCGGATTGGTTACAGCTCAGCATTTGCTGTATTTGAACATGGTTTGAAGTATTGGCTACCTGTAATTGTTGACACTCAGCAATTGGTACAAGAGCACGTTGCAGCATGGTTGAACATGCAGTTAGGTTACTGTTCAGTAGGCATGGAGAAATCTTTGAGCCAAACTTAAGCTGCATGCAGCAGCTTTAGGCTAAGCTTAACACAAGGCACATAGTAGGTGGTCAAGAAATGTTTGCTGTCAGCAAACATTTGCTCAAATATGTTTGACAGCAAACATTTCTTGAGCAACTACTGTGTGCCTAGTGTTAAGTTTAGTCTAAAGCTGCCTCACATAGTTTAAACACTGAAGGGAAAACATAACTACATCAGTCAAGGTTTCCCTGGGGGTGTAATACCTGAAGGATGAACCTGTGCCCAGTCTGCCCTGCCAGCAGAGGAAATGGCATGAGGAAGGGGAATAGGAGGCGGTTCTTCCGGCTTGTGGCCACACTTCCAGCCTCCAGGAGTGGTCATGTGATTCAGGGTGGCCAATCAGAGCATTGCAAATTCTGGACATGCCACTGGCTCAGAGACAGACGTATTATCCAATCAGAGCCAATGAGATGCAAGCTTGAGACTTGGGCTGGAACTCTTGAGAAAGAAATGTTTTTCCTCCCTTTGTTTCTGAGAATGACTCATGAAACCACCCTTGGAAATATAAAGGGTGCAACAAAAAATGAAAAACCTCGCAGCATTTATTTTACATCCACCAATAAGCCTCAAAGCGCGATGCGCAACTTAAAAATCAAAACCCACAGCTCACACAGTTGTCATTGTGCTGCTCTGTGAATCACAGATGTGGACAAAGAGCCACCTGGTATGTGTGATGTTTTGGCGTCATTTGGAGGCTGTTAAGAAAGAAAGCCAAGGGATTCTCAGAGATGTGTCACAGCCACCTGTGCAGCCCCTGGAAAGCCTCTGAGTGGAGAAGGTCTGCCTTGAAAGGCCCCAGTCTTTTTATTTTTATTTGCTTTCTCTTCTTTCCTCAGCCAAAGGCCCAACAGGCTGGTGTGGGCTTCCCCAGCCACATCAAAACCTCCTCTCAGGAAATCTACTGAAAACTCATTCATGTTGAATTGTAAATTGCATAAAGGCATGCTCTCTTCTGCCTTTCAATGATGCTCGGTTGTTGTTGTTTTTTTTTCTGGAAGGCAACAGGTCCCCAGTGAAAGCATTTCAGATGTTTGCAATAATATCCATTGTGATTCTCAGAGGTTGGAAATAATAGGAAATGCCACCTACATTAACAAGTTAAAAAAATTGTCACATGATTGAAAAGTCCAGCTTGGGGCTAGCTTAGGGTGTTTTATTTAGAACTCCAAAATATATCACCAGAACATCCCCTTTCTCCCTCTCCCTCCCTCCTTCTCTCTCTCTCCCCCTACCCCCACTCTTTCTCACTTTTTCTTCCCTATAGACACTCTTCTGTATGAGTTTCATTCTCACAGAGCTGTCCTTGTGGGAGCAAGATGGATGCCTCAGAACTGGCTCACATCCAATAGAAAAGAGTGTTTGTCTTCTAGGGCATTCCTGTATAAATCCTGGGATGTGTTCTTATGGGACCTAGTTAGGTCACCTCCTTATCCTTGAGCCCAGCACTGCAGCCAGGGATCCAAACATACTGGTTGTCCAAACCCTAAGTCATCTCAAAGCACATGAACTCAATGAGGAGTTTGGGGAGTAGGGTCCCCCAGGGTCAACCTGTGTATTGTCACTACAGAGAAGGGCAGTGGACTCTCTGCAGCAAGACCAGCCCATGTCCCCTGCAGCCTCTTAGGAGTGGGATAGCCTCGGGGTTGGGAACAGTGTAAGAACCCACAGAGCAGCTGATGGGAGAGCTGCTCTCGCCTAAAGCCAGCCACACTTCAAACACTCGGAGGAAGACTGACTTGGGCTCAAGTATTACTCTTGAAAAATTTGCTAAGGTTTTTGTTGTTGTTGTTGCAACTTACAGGCTCAGGTGTTCATTAACAGTCCTGAATAAACCAGTATCCACCAAATATTTCAGACATGTCCACTGATAAAAATCAAAGGGGGCAGGCCGAGGCGGGTGGATCACGAGGTCAAGAGATTGAGACCATTCTGGCCAAAATGGTGAAACCCCGTCTCTACTAAAAAGTACAAAAATTAGCTGGGTATGGTGGCTTTCGCCTGTAGGCCCAGCTATTCAGGAGGCTGAGGCAGGAGAATTGCTTGAACCCGGGAGGCGGAGGTTGCAGTGAGCCGAGATCATGTCACTGCACTCCAGCCTGGCAACAGAGAGAGACCATCTCAAAAAAAATTAAAAAAAAAAAATTCAAAGGGGGCTGTAGCCCTACCTGATTACAGCTGCTCTTGGTGAACCTGCTTTATTTTACAGCATTTCAACAGCATCAACATCCACCCTTGCTTCTGCACCAGAGACACACACCAGTGGAAATCAGGTGTAATAAAGCTTGACACATTCCCCTAAGGTGGATCAAAGTAGAATCTTTCTCTCTGTGAGAGTAGCAAACTGCTGTGAGGAGAAGGAGTATAATTTCGGGGATGGGAGCACAACACATAACAAGCTGAATAAACAACTGGGAGGAAGAGAAGAGTGGAAAATCAGAGAGGCTCTTCCGCAGCTATTTTCAGCATCCCTGGTGGAGCGCTTCAGTGTTGGGGCCTGAATGGCCTGACTCCTCTTCCAGCAGCCTGTTCCTGAGGAGAGGAGAGCCGTGGGGAGCTGGCTCCCGTGCAGTTCTGTTTCAGCAATCCAGCTGGACGCCCGACCACCTGCACTGCCACAGGGACAGCCCTCAGGAGGCAGCTTCCTAATTAGTCGCTTCTTTTTTTCCTCCACCTGCAGATCCTATAACTTCCGATCAGCTTTTTTGTCCGCATCCCAAGAGTTTAGCCAAATGGCTTCAAATATTCAGCTAAGGAATGGAGAAGTTGCAGGGATTGCACCTCCTCACTGACCCCTGCTGCCTCCTTTGAAGACTTCCTGTGTCACCTGCAGGGAAGAGTTCTCGGGAAGCAGACTGGCCATATAACAATAGCATCCCCCGTGTACAAGCTTGATACCTTTGATGCATTGACACAGGAGATGCACTTTTGATTAGTGAAGGAGTGTCTCTGAGGCTCTTTTATTCAGGAGGGGTAATGGTTTAGACTGACCTCCCAATAGACACTTTCTTCAATCCATCATGTGGCCAAAGGGTGGTCATTTTGATAGGAATCCTTTAATATTGGAAAGGACTCTGTAGCTGCAGAGTGGGAGTGACCACCTGCGGGATACAGGGATTGACCCTGGTGGTCCCCCCTCCATCCAATGGAGATCCAAGTGGATTCATGGCAGGGAGAGTTAGGGGGAAATAAAGATGCACTGTATCACATAAACTTTGCATACTCACCTGGCATTATTACTGATTTTCGATCATGGCATTCTATTTGGACAAGAAATAGTGGTGATTCTTTCCTAAAGTTGACTTCCTAATGTTAGGATTTTGTTATTGCTGGATTAGGAGTTGATATGGTTTGGCTGTGTCCCCACCCAAATCTTATCTTGAATTGTTGCTCCCATAATCCCCACGTGTCATGCGAGGGACCCAGTGGGAGGTAATTGAAACATGGAGGCGGATCTTTCCCATGCTGTTCTCGTGATGGTGAATAAGTGTCATGAGACCTGATGGTTTTATAAAGGGCAGTTCCCCTGCACAAGCTCTCTTGTCTGCCACCGTGTAAGACATGCCTTTGCTCTTCCTACACCTTCTACCGTGATTGTGAGGCCTCCCAGCCATGTGGAACTGTGAGTCCATTAAACTTCTTTTTCATTGTAAATTACCCATTCTCAGGTATTTCCTCACAGCAGTATGAAAATGGATAATATGGGAGTAAATGTATTAGTTTAGAGAAAACAACATTTCTGCTTCCTATCCATAGGCTCATCTTGTAAGTTCTTCTTCCACTATATCAATCTGTTTCTAAAACCTAATGTGTGATTTCAGAATTGTTAGTAGATTATTTCACTCCTGATGCAGGATTAAAAGTAGTTAGATATAGCCAAGAGTGGTGGTTCACACCTGTAATCCCAGCACTTCGGGAGGCTGAGACGGGCGGATCACTTGAGCTCAGGAATTCGAGACCAGCCTGAGCAACATGGCAAAACCCTATCTCTACCAAAAATACAAAAATTAGCTGGGTACATACCTGTTATCCTAGCTACTAAGGATGCTGATGGAGGAGAATTGCTGGAACCTGGGAAGTCGAGGCTGCAGTGAGCCATGATGGCGCCACTGCACTCCATCCTGGATGACAGAACGAGACCCTGTTTCAAAAAAAAAAAAAAAAGTAGATGGACATGTTATAGCAATAAGAATAGAAACTGTGATTTTTTAATACTTTTTGGATGCTTACTTCATAGCAGGTAAGGATTTGCTTCTTTAATCCTCACAGCAACCCTATGCAATAGGTATTTTTATCAGTTATAGTTTGACACATATATTTTCTGTTTTAATTTTTACTTTATTGTAAATTAACAGTTTATAAGTATATATATTTACGGAGCACAAAGTGATGTTATGGTTGATGAATAAAATGTGAAATAATTAAATCAAACTAATTAATATATCCTTCACTTAAGATACTTATTTTTTGTAGTGAGGACAGTTGAAATTTACTCCCTTGACACTTTTTGAAATGTACAATATACTATTATTAACTATATTCTCCACACTGTGAGATAGATTTTTAAAAAATAACTTATTCTTTCTGGCTAACTGAGGCCTTGTACCAAAACCTCAATGTCTGTAATGACCATTGTACTCTCTGCTTTGATGAGATCATTATTTTAGTTTAGAGTCCACGTATGAGAAAATGTAGTATTTGTCTTTCTGGGCCTTGTGTATTTCACTTAGCATAATGTTCTCAAATTTCATACATATTGTCAAAAATGATACAATGTTTTTTAATATCTGGGTAGTATTCCATTGTTTATATGTGGATGGATTTACCTATCCATCTGTTGATGGACACTTAGGTTGGTTCCCTAACTCGGCTCTTGTAAGTAGTGCTGCAGTGAACGCAGGAGTGCAGACATCTCTTCGACATGCTAATTTCAGATCTTTGGGGTATATACCCAGCAGTGGGATTGATAGATTATATGGTAATTCTATTTTCGTTTTTGGAGGAACTTCCATACGGTTCTCCACAATAACCAGATTAATTTACATTTCCACCAACAGTATACAAAGGTTCCCTTTTTGTTACATCCTTGCCCACACTTGCTATATTTTTAATAATTCTTAATGATTTTTTATAATTTTAACAATTCTTAATAATAGCCATTAAGACAGGTATGAGGTGATAGTAAAAGCAAGGAATGGTTTTAATCATCATTCCCTAATGCTTCGTAATGTTGAGCATTTTTAAATACATCTGTTGACTATTTGCAGCTCTTCTTTTGTGAAATGTCTACTCGGTTCCCTTGCCCATGTTTTAATTGGATTGTTTTCTTAGTATTGAGTTGTTTGAATTTCTTATATATTTTAGATGTTAACCCTTATTGGATGTATGGCTTGCAAATATTTTCTCCCATTCCACTGTTTATATCTTCACACTGTCAATTGTTTCCTTTGCTATGCAGAAATATTTATCTTTCATTCAATTTCATTTGTCTATTTTGTTTTTGTTGCCTGTACTTTCAAGGTTAAGTACAGAAAATTATTGCCCACACAAAACTCATACAGTGTTTTCCCTGTGTTTTCTTCTAGTCATTTTGCAGGTTCTGGTTTTGTGTTTAATCTATTTGTCTTTAATCTATTTTGAGTTGATTTTTGGATGTGATATGTGATAAGGGTCCAGTTTTATGCTTCTGCGTGTGGATATCCAGTTTTCCCAGTGTCATTTATTAAAGAGACTGTCCTTTCCCATTGTGTATTCCTGGAACCTTTGTTGGAAATCAATGGACTTTACAAGCATGGATTCATTTCTATGCTTTCTGTTCTGCGCCATCGAAAGTGGTATTATTTTTATCCTCATTTTTGAGGTGAGGGAATTGAGGCACAGAGAGTTCTGACGCTTCATCACAGATCACATACATGGTATCCATTTCCAACCCTTTTCTATCTTCCTCTATTACTCATCTTCTAGAATAGGGGTTGGCAAACTATGCCTACTTGGGGATGAGATTAGGCATGTTTACCTGTTGAGTATTGTCTATGGCTGCTTTTGTGCTACAGTGACAGAGTGGACATATAAAAATTATATACAATCCAAAGTTCAGTATCCATAAAGAAAGTTTCATTGCAGCACAGCCACACCCACTCATTTATATCTTGTTAATGGCTGCTTTTGCATGACCAGGGCAGAGTTGAGCTGTTGTGAGAGAAATCATATGGCCTGCGATACTGAAAATACTTACCCAGTCCTTTGTAGAGAAAGTGCCAATCTCTGCTCATGGACTTTACTGGGCCTTTTCTTCATGGGTGGTGACTTTCATGATTATTTACTGAAACTTACTCCCCCAGCCAAAAGTAACTCCTCCACAGATGCTTGCAATTCTTCCAACAAGACTTCATGCCATTGGATTAAGCATTGATCTCTCCCTACAATCCTTTATTAAAGTTAATACATTTCTAGGTGAGATTGTATATATCAATTCCTGGAAATTTTTGTCATGATGAATTGTTTAGATCACTTTTCTTTTTGATAGGCAAATCTGGACAAGCAGAGATTAATATTCTGGAGAAATGGGAATGCCTCAAAAAAAAATGAGAGAAAATGGGTCAAAGATGGACCAACCTTGCCCTATATCTTAAGGTTAGTCTAGAACAGCATCATCAAATAAACCTCACACAAGGTACTCCTCCCAGTACCATACCCAGGGCAGACATCACCAGTCAAATACACCACACCATTTTACTGTGCTCAGACATTGGTTGACAATCCCCAGTACTGCCAATCATGGGGCATCTTAGACCTAGAAAGAAACCGCATGACCTCCCCATGCCACCCCACTTACATAGAATTTGCATAAAGGATTTTGGAGAACATTTAGACCAGGAATCACAAGCCCAGAAGAATACAAGAGCCAGGAGATAATTTAAATGAGTAAAAGCAATAAGGAATCATGAGGATTGCAGCAGACTGAGGGACATATGCCCTTTCTAGAGATAAAGCCACAACTACATCCTACCTGACTGTTGCTACGTGAAAAGAGTATAACATGTTGCTTAAGCATTTTAGCTCCTGAGTCAAATTGCATGGATTTAAATCCTTGTTCTGATATTTATAAAAAACAACAACCAGGGCAAGATCCATAAACTCTTTTTTTTTTTTTTTTTTTTTTGAGATGGAGTCTCGCTCTGTCGCCCAGGCTGCAGTGCAGTGGCACAGTCTCAGCTCACTGCAGCCTCTGACTCCTGGGTTCAAGCCATTTTCCTGCCTCAGCCTCCCAAGTAGCTGAGATTACAGGCACCTGCCACCATACCCAGCTAATTTTTGTTTTTTTGGTAGAGATGGGATTTCACCATGTTGGCCCGGCTGGTCTCGAATTCCTGACCTCAAGTGATCCGCCTGTGTCGGCTTCCCAAAGTGCTGGGATTACAGGTGTGAGCCACCACGACTGGCCCCCATAAACTCTTTATTCCTCAGTTTTTTCTGTTGTTGAAGGAACATAATCCATTTAACATGAGAAACTTTGATTCTAACAGACTTTCAGTTCTGTGACCAGAGAAAAACACATGTGGTTGTGTTGGAAAATTAATCAGAGTCACTTCAATTATGCGTAAATTCCCTTATAAGTAGGAATATGCCTTCAGCTATGTTCTTAATTTTAGGACTATCTGCACAAATCCTTCCCTGGTTTAATTATTTAGAACCAGATAAGTGGGTCAGGGTCACAAGGTAATATGAATTTCCTATAAGCTTCTCCTTGTTGCTTTTGATCTTGTCCCCCACCCCAAAATCTACTCTCCACTCAAGAGTCAAAGTGATCCTTTTAAAATATGGGCCACATCACATTATTTCTCCACTCAAAATCCTCCCATGGTTTCTGTCTCCAACTCAGTGAAAGCTACATTCCTTACAAGTGCCTCTAAGGCCTATTCCATCTCCCCGCCCTTCCTCTTAGCCCCTACCATCCCGACCTCATTTCCTGCAACTCTCCTTCTGGCCACACTGGGCTTCTTGATGACTCTTGGAGCCTCCCAGGCCTGTGCTTGCCTGGAGACCTCACCCTGCCTTTCTCCCTCCTGCTGGATGCATGCAGCTCCCCCTCACTGTCTTTGGATCTCTGCTCAAATCTCCCCAGTTTCAATAGCAATGCCCCATCTCTGACATTCCCCATCCTTCTTCCCTGCTCTATGTTTCTTCATAGAACTTATCACCAAAGCCTTCCTATATTTTTTGCTTGTTATCTGTTCATTGTCTGCCTCTACAAGGGTAAGGACTAGTTGGTTTTGATCGTTACTGATTCCCCAAGCCTGGAACAATGCCTGCTGCCCACTGGGCTATCAATATTTGTTGAAAGAAAGATCTTATCTAAGAAGTCACAGTGGATGAGGATGGAGAGGGCCATCTCTCTTGGTTGTCACATAGAGGATTCTGATTATCATGGGGAGGAGGAGGACTCCTCTCTTCAGTGGAATAAAACATAGAAACAACTCTGAACAACATTTTCTTCATTTGGATGAGGAGACACCTGTATATTCACTGTAGGGTGGATTTTTCCTGAACCTTCACATGAAAAAGTAAAAATATACCCTGGATGGTGGATGAGACTCCCTCCAGGCCAAAAGAAAAATAAGCACAAGTTTCAAGAGTTGAATTAATGGATAATGTTTCTTTTTATTTTTATTCAACTTTTATTTTAGGTTTGGGGGTACACGTGAAGGTTTGTTACATAGGTAAACTCATGTCATGAAGATTTATTGTACAGATTATTTCATCAGCCAGGAATTAAGCCAAGCGCCCAATAGTGATCTTTTCTGCTCCTCTCCCTGCTCCCACCTCCACCCTCAGGTACACCCCCAGGTCTGTTGTTTCCTTCTTTGTGTTCGTAAGTTCTTATAGTTTAGCTCCCACTTATAAGTGAGAACATGCGTTGTTTGGATTTGTATTGATGGGTAATGTTTAGGATTGTATTCAGATGGCTCTATCAGTCCAGTTCAGAAAAGATTAAACCTATGGTGAGAATAGCTGCAGAGTTAATGTTCTGGACATAAAGGTAAGACAACAGGGGCGAGGTTAGGAAGAGAGGGGCCCAGCCCTAATTGCTTCTCCATATTTTCTGTTTTCTACATGGAGAAGAACAAATGGGACAGCAAATTAAAATTCTTTATCAGTCTAAATAAAAACAAGGAGCCATGGGCCAAGGGTTCCTTTAACAGGTACTGGGTCGATAATGAAAGTAAACCATGAGGATTGCAAATGGTTGCTTCCCAACCCCTGAAGGTCAAAATGACAAAAGTTGGGCTTTAGAGTCCAAACTAGAGACCTGGTCAGAAGAGCTTCAGTTTAAGAGATGTTCAAGAAAAATCTTCACTATAGGCAAATTTTGCCTTTCTGTAGACTGTAACTCTTAGGTAAAATGTGACTTCATTGCACTTAGCACATTGTAGTCCTTAGTTATGTATGGGTGGGCGAATCTGATAGAGTTGGAGGAATTCAAGACTGGGGACATGTCTTACTCATTTCTATATTCCTGGACTTACCAGAAGGCCTGGCATGTAGCAGTTGCTTAATAAATAGTGATTTGTTGAATGAATGAGTAACAAACCCATCTTTGTATTAAAAATTGATAAACATCCAATGAGATACAAAGTATTAGATCCTTCATTTGCCTTTTATGGTATTTCCAGTTAGGCTGAGTTTTTAACACACATACTTTGTGTTTAATGGGTTATTTTAGTAAAATTCGATTTTGGATGTGTTATTTGCAAAATGCTCTAAAGCATGGTGGGCAAGATACTACGGGTCAAGGGATTTGTAATGGGTGCCACCTGGTGGCAGCAGTCCAAATTGCAGGCATAGCGCCTTCTGGGTTTCTAACATGCCTGTAAGGGTGAACCTTGCTGATTTGCCTCCATTTCTGTGATGGAGAATTATTTACTTGACTTTTAGTTCTGTGACCACAAAAGAAAATTGCTATATGAAGAAGAAAAACATATTGGCAACAGCTGCATTAAAACATGAGTTATATGCCATATGTCACCTTAAAACCTCTAACTAAACATGCAGGGAATTAAACACTGTGTATCATGTACAGAGTGCATGTAATTGGCATAAAGCTATTATATGATTTTTGAAGCCCAACGTTAGAATGGTAGTGTTGTATAGAGTGATTTAGGATTTGAACCTCCTTTGGTGCTAAAATGAGGCACATAGCTGCCACCAGGCACATCACAGTTAAAATGTGTAACATACCCGCTGTACTTCAAACCTCCCATTTATGCCACAAAGTCTCACCAATGGAGGCAGTGATAGATAGTTAGTACCCAGCCAGCCCTGTCCTCTGAAACAAGAAAATAAAGATTAATAAGAGGAGAAAACAATGGCAAAAATATTTGTACAACCCTAAATTTGAGATTATATTTATCCAAAAGGGGTATTTTTCATGATTAGTCTTTCAGGGCCTTACAGTTTCTGTCTTATAAGAATTTGCCACAGAGTCTTGATTTCAATTTTAGAGACAATTACAGAAGCTTCTGCCATCTTTCCCCTTATGGGAAGGTCTTTGATCCAAGACCAGAGGAAAAACAAGTATCACATAATGAGTGTGTGTGATCAAGATGAAAACCAAGCTCAAAGTTCTTCTAAGTGAAACTAGTGATGATACATTTCTTACTTTGGAGGTCATGGCTACAGTCAAGGAAGAAAATCAGTGGATTTCAAATTCCAAATAAGGACTCCTATTTGGATTCTGATGTTCCTGAGCAAAATTTCCTAGGACAAATTGCCCAGGATGGAGGCCCCATGGGTCTCTTCCAGACCTCTCCAGTGAGTGTAGACGCAGGTCAAGGTAGTAGCAACCATTCGAGGTCCAGCCAAGAGTAAGACTCAGGCCCTGGTGAAGACCAGAAATGAGCACTGTGCCTCCACTAGATGCGAATTTTTTTTCTATGGGGCCAGGTTCAGACTTTAGAGACCCAAGGTTCAGAAGATATGATGGAGGCTCTCATACAGAATTCAAAATTAAAATGTTTGTAACTGATTTAATGAAGAGTCTTCGGCATAAACATAAATAATTTAACAAGTGTTTATTGAGTTTCTGATACATGCGAGCCACTGATCAGAGTGCTGGAGATTAAGCAGTAACAAAAAAGTCCCTGCCCTAATGAGTTTCCAACTGAAGGATGAAAACAGGATACTGCGTGTGTGTGTGTGTGTGTGTGTGTGTGTGTGTGTGTGTGGTTCATTATACCCTATGATACAGTATCATATATATAGTTTCCTCTTTAGAGAAGAAAAACAGGAGGCATAGAGATATATATATAATCTTTTATTGAGATACATATAAATATACATATATATCTCCTGTATCTTATATAATTAGTATCATATATGTAGTTTCTTTTACAGGGGAGAAAACTAGGATACACACATACATCCACATATATCTCATCTTCTATATAACCTATATAGAGCTATATTTATATATGTTTTATTTTCATATATATCCTTTATAATAGTTTCATATATACAGTTTCTTCCACAGACAGGAAAATGGGAGATATTTTCATATAGATCTCTCTGTTCTCTATTCTATATGTGTAACTTCTTATACATAACCTATTTTAAATATACGTGTATATATCCCATATCCTATGTGGAACAGTGTGTGTGTGTGTTGTGTGTGTCCTATTTCCCTTCTCTGTGTCTGTTCAGCAAGGTATATGTATGTGTGCACACATATATGTGTAGCATATGTTATATATGTGCCTCCCTGGAAAGGTGGCTTTGAGTAGATTCTACATAGGCTAAGTGAGCAAGTCATGTGACGGTCAGAAAGGAAGAACAGTCCAGGCACTGTGGCAGGAAGCAAGGCCCACGTGCCTTGTTGGGGAAATAGCCAGGTCTGAGGAGCCCGAGATCAGCACCACTGGCAGTGACCCAGAGGGGACGTCTGGAGCCGGGTCTGGAAAGAGGGGAAACAGCTTTCTAGGAGCCCCTAGCCACATCTGGGGCTGCACCTTTTGTGCCGAGACAGCACCCGGGGCCTGTCCTGAGGTCTGAGGAGGTCTCACCAGCAGGACAGCAAGAGCTCTGGGCTGCTCCATTGAGAACAGAGAGCTGGGACCTGGGCTCGGAATCTGTATTAGTTTCCCACCACTGCTGTAAAGAAGGACCACAAATTTAGTGGCTTAAAACAACACAAATGTATTATTTTACAGTTCTGTAGGTTAGAAACCAACCTGAGTTGTGCTGGGCTAAAATCAAGGTCTCAACAGGACTGTGTTGTTTTCTGGATGTTCTAGGGGAATATCTCTCCTTGACTTTCCAGCTGTCAGAGGCCCCCACATGTGCAGGCCCTAGACCCCCCACTCCATCTGCAGGCCCCCAAGACCCCTCCCTCCATCTGCAGATCCCCAAGACCCCTCCCTCCATCTGCAGGCCAAGTCCACTCCCTCCATCTGCAGGCCCGAGACCCCCTCCGTGCATCTGCAGGCCCCCAAGACCCCTCCCTCCATCTGCATGCCTGAGACCCCTCCCTCTATCTGCAGGTCCCAGACCCCCTCCCTCCATCTGCAGGCCCCCAAGACCCCTCCCTCCATCTGCAGGCCTGAGACCCGCTCCCTGCATCTGCTGTCCATCCCTGTATCTTCACAGCCAGCCATGCTGCATCTCTAACTTTTTTCCTCTAGTCTCACCTCCCTCTGATTCTCATTTTCTGCCTCCCTCTTCCACTTTTAAAGGCTCTTTGATTACACTGCCCTACTTGAATAATCAGGATAGCTTCCCCCTTCAACATCAGCTGTTAGCAACCCCATTTCCATCAGCAACCTCACTTTCCCGTCATGTAACCTAACACATTCACAGTCTGCAGGGGAGAGGACACTGACGTCTTTGCCGAGCTTGACTCTGCCTGCCACAGACACCCTTAACAACATCCCAGCAGACCAGACTTGCTTCTCTTGAAATTTAAACGGCGTTGTGCCACCTGAACCTTCCTTATGCACTAACTTCCTCAGTTTTGAGGTGACAGAATGAGAGAGGGAAATGTTAAGTGCATTCTCCTGATTTCCCGTGGGGATGCCTAGCCTTCCTCCGGATGGACCTCACACACCCTGGGTCAGATGCACAGTGGGCCATGGGCCAGCTCTCCAGGCCACAACAGCCCTCACAGCCAGCCACGCTGGCAATGACCCTGGAGGGTAGCCCTCGTTCCTCACCATGTGCAGTCCTCACCCCCCACAAAGTCATCTAATCTCTTGGTCCTGATTCTGAGGCCTGAGCTGGGGCCGTCTTCCTTACTTCCCAGGGATTGGAAACTTGAAAGAGAGCTTTCCCATCAGCCTGGCGTTTGGTTCTTTCATTATCTCCAGGCAACATCGGGTACAATAACAGCCTGGGCTCCCAAACTTTCAGATTGGAATTGGTCCCCTGTCCCTGAGGCTGAAAAGTGGTGGTTTAGACACCTCCAAAGGCTATGAGCAAATCTTTAGGGCTTCCCTCCAATGGCTTAATGAAAACTCACCTCTGAGGGACTTCCTCCTCTCTCATGGGGACCTGAAGGCCAGATGTACTTCCCCTTCTGGATTCCTCCCATCCCCTGTAAAACAGCCTCTCTTGTCCTGCAGTCCCTACTTTTTTGTTGACCTTGTTGACCAGTAAAGGGTGGGTAGCATCAATTCTGTTGTAACCAAATGGCACTGTGGGTCCTCCAGGAAAGTGGGTGGTCTCAGCCACTCAAGCACTCAGAAGTCAGAACGGTGCTTGCCAGGAACATTATACTCTCAGCTACAGCCTTAATCAATTCAGGGGACGTAGAACTCAGCACCTAACAACACTGTTTCATTTCTGATTAAGCTCATAGAGGCTGAGATCTCTCTCTCTCTCTCTCTCTCTCTCTCTCATGTCTCTCCCTCACTCCATCTCCCTCTCCCCCTCTCCCTTTCTCCCTCTCTCTCCTTCCCTCTCTCTCTCATTTATCTCTATTATCTATCTATCTATCTACCCATCTATCTATCTTCTAGTTTCATCTTTTGCCCTTCAAATATCCATCCTGTGCTTCAGACACACCTGTGCCTGACAACTAGTATGTGTCTCCAGAAGCCCACTGGGGACCAAAACTGTCTCTAGTTGGAAACCACAGGGCTAGGAAGATATGCCTGGGTCAGAACATATGAAGCCAGCATGCCATATTGCCCATGTGTATCTGGTATCTCTTGTCACAATAATGCTACAGAACAAAAATCACAACCCCTAATGACTTGAAACAGTGAGCATTTATTTCACCAAGAAGCCTGCGGGTCAGCTGGTCTGTGCTTGAATCTGCAGTCAGCTGGAGTATTGGCCAATCCAGGAAGGCTTCATGCATACGTTGGTGGCTTTGGCAGGCTAGGTGTTGAAAGGTGACTGGGCGCCCTGAGCTTCACCCTCTAGGAGGCCAGCCAGGACCTGCTCACAAGGCAACAGCAGAGTCCTGGAGAAAGAGAACAGCTTCCAGAGGTTTGTGGGGCCTTGTCTCAGGGCTGACGCAAGTCTGTTGGCCAAAATTTGTCTCCATGCCCACATTCAAGGGATAGAAAACAGACTTCAACTCTTGATGGAAGAAGCTGCAAAGTCCTGTTGCAAAGAGGATGGGTGAGTTGTGGGAGGGAGATTAAAATTGCAGCCATTGTTGCTGTCAGTCTACCGCGTCATTTTAAGACAACATATATAGCATGTATTTGGCACGTCCAACTATGATTTCCTGAATATTCTTCTTTCAAACCATATTAAATTGTAAAAGTAGTTGATGTAAAGAAACATATTAGTAAGTAATAATACGGGATAGGGTGACAGTGAGGGTAACACACAAGTGGCCAGAAAAGACTTCTTTACTATGTGACTTCATAAAAGTGGAGAAAGTGTTTCCGTCAGTGGTAAGTGCAGGTAAATCTCTTCGTGGAAATGTGTGATTACTTCGTTTTGTCCTATTTGGAAGCATGACTCCACAGGAAAAGGAACAAGGGAAGTTCCAGTGCCACAGGATGACTCACCATTTCTTAGAAGGAGGTGAGAAATAGGATGTCCTACTGACTGTGACTACGCAGCAGTACAAAGAAGACACATTCCCGTTGCACAGCTGTGTCCGTTACCATTT